>NW_006766977.1:9332-12188 GCF_000275845.1 Dichomitus squalens LYAD-421 SS1 | reverse complement strand
TGTGTTGTACGAGCACGATGACGCGGCTCTCCTGATACTTGGCTACTCGAAGGACTCGACCAAGAAAGTGTACATTCTTAGGCAATGTCCAACCCGGCTCTGACTTGCTTGGAAGGATAAGCCAACATGGGGTATCGGGAGGCGGAATTGGACCAAATGGGTGCGTTTCCGGCACACGAATCCGTGGAGTGTGGAAGTGAAGATGGTGGGAGTCCTTGCGTACAATTACCGGGCAGCGGATGACGTTGTCCAAGTTGAGGTGGTCCGAGAGGTATGGGATCATCTCGTCAGGGATTGTGAGGGTCTGTCGGGGGACGGTAGACATGATGGAAGGTGTCACATCACAAAACATGGACCCACCGTTTTGCGCTTTTTTGATGTTTGACGCCTGTGGTTACGTGATAGGTTCCGATTGTTACCTGTCACATGATTATGTAGCTCATTGTAAGCCATGTCCAGGTGCCAATCCATTTTGGTGCCTGACAGCGCGCAGACCTTCCACTCGAGGCTTTACCCGTTGTCGCCCAGCGAGCAGGTCGAGCTCGACAAGTTCCTGCAGGAGAACTTGGCCAAAGGCTACATTCGTGAGTCGAAATCTCCGATGTCCTCACCCTTCTTCTTCGTCAAGAAAAAGGACGGCAGCATACGACCGGTCCAAGACTATCAGCGGCTGAATGCAATCACCGTGAAGAATCGGTATCCGCTCCCGCTCATCGCAGAACTCTTGGACCAACTCAAGAATGCCAAGATCTATACGGTGCTTGACATTCGCTGGGGCTACAACAACATCCGGATTAAGACCGGCGACGAATGGAAGGCCGCGTTTACGACCAATCAAGGACTGTTTGAGCCTACGGTTATGTTCTTTGGACTCACCGACTCCCCCAGCACATTCTCCGCGTTCATGAACAACATCTTTAAGGATCTCATCATTAAAGAGAAGATCACGGTGTATCTGGACAATATCCTCATATTCAGCAGCGACCTCACTGAACATTGTAAGGTCATGCACGAGGTCCTTCGACATCTGGAAGCGAACAACCTATTCCTCAAATCTGAGAAGTGCAAGTTCGAGCAGTCGCAGATTGAGTATCTGGGCATGATCTTCTCCGAAGGACGTGTAGGCATGGACCCTGTCAAGGTTGTTACGACTGACTGTCGAGCGAGTAACTGGAGATGAGCGAGGCAGGCCGGAGTGCCGACAAGCTCTGATTGCAGTGAGACTGGAGCAGAGCTCAACAGGCAGGACTGGAGACAAGGTGTGTATTGAGCGAAGTATCTACAGAGCGAAATACACAATGGCTTACCTGGAGACAAGAGGTCGAAACTAGAGTCTCCAGGTAGCAAGGGATCCAACTATATACGAGGAATGAACAATGGGCACTAAGGGGACAATAGTGTCGCCATGGGTATAGAGTACAAGGGCGTAGGACAATAGTGAAGGGGAAATAAGGGGGCTATTGTCCGTGTGCAAACAAGGGAACACCACGCCGAATAGAGAACAATTGGTGAACATACAAGGCAGTGGTCTGAATGGAATGGGAAATGTAGCCCCGTGGGGGCGGTTCGTGACACGGAAGTACTGCATAGATGAACCGGACAAGTGGACTGAACACCTGACTGACCTAGAGTTTGCACACAACCAGCGTACTGCGCAAGGACGTAACACCTCGCCCTTCTTTCTCATGATGGGCTACAATCCCCGTGCCGTACCCACGGTAACCCTGCCAACGAATGTATCCTCCATGGAGGAATGGCTCTCCAACCTGCAGAAGGCTTGGGCAGAAGTCCAAGCCGCCCATGAACTTGCACGCCAGAGTATGGCCGAGCGCGTCACTAAAGCCTTTACCCCTTTCAAGAAAGGCGACTTGGCGTGGCTCAATGCTAAGAACATCAGTTTCTTCTAAGTCCCTAAGAAGTTTGCGCTGAAGCGTCATGGACCTCTCGAAATCATTGAAGTACTCGGACCACTGACCTACCGGCTAAAGCTCCCTGCACAATGGAAGATACACGATGTATTCCACACCACCCTCTTATTGCTGTATCACGAGACCAAGGAACACAGTCCCAACTTCTCTTATCCCCCACCTGATGAGGTCGAGCATGAGGAACAGTGGGAAGTAGAGGCCACTGTGGGACAAAAGAAGGACAGAAGGACATACCATTACCAAATCAAATGGAAGGGATATTCAATGTCAGAGAACTTGTGGGAACCCGAGTCCAACCTGAAGAACACTGCAGAACTCCTTGACACCTATAAAAAGGAACACCCCCTACCTTGGAAAGGGGGTAAGAAATGCAAACACTAGCCTTCCTTGCCTCCTCTCGCTATCCTCACCATATCTTTCTACTCTTATTCTACCTGTCACAGCCAACGAGCTGTGCCACCAAAACAAACAAGGGCAAAGCTTACTGGTGCAGAGGTTGGTGCTGAGAAGCGAAGCAACCCGAGGTGACACAGCAAGAGATGTGAAGAGGTGTATTCCCTAGACTAGAAGGGGCAGTAGAAGGTAGGGCTGCTAGCTACCTACAGAGGAGATGGGGGATCGACGAGAAGATCAAGTCTGAGGTTCCCTGCCTCAGACTCCCTACTATATATACTAATACAACGGTGCACAGACCAGGTACCTATTGACCATCGTTTGGTCAGAGTTCTCTGCCTCATGTCCTACCCTCTGACCTGCCTCATGGTGACCTTACGACTAATACCTGAGTCGTGCCGAGTCCGGACTCCTTCCAATGAGTAAGCGCTCCTGCTGTCACATCAGTCACCTGCCAGTGAGTGAGGATGGGCGCTCCTGGCCGTCACGAGGTCTGGGGTTCGATCCTGGCCCCTCCACTTTCCGATACGAGTTG
>NW_006766977.1:0-2263 GCF_000275845.1 Dichomitus squalens LYAD-421 SS1 | reverse complement strand
CTGGGGTTCGATCCTGGCCCCTCCACTTTCCGATACGAGTTGTCCGTGGTCAAGGTGAGCGTCTGTCCTGGTTCACATGACCCCCAGGTCACGTGGCACGAGAAAACTGTGACACTACCGCAGCTGATCGGGCGGCACCCCATGCCCTGCACTGACTCCTCATCAAAGTTGCCAACCTTTCCAACAATGCATACAACCACTACCTAGCTCAGGTCACAAGTAACCCCCCCTGTACGATGCCCTCATCGCTATTCGAGGGGCCAATGGCGCCCTTTCCGAGGTGAAGAAGTCCCTCCTTCTCATCGAGAAGATGGAGGAGTGGCTCACAAAAGCACGCCGCCTGTCGCGGAGACTAGGCGCGATGGCACGAGGCTCAGTGATCAGCGCCGAGTCGAGCATAGCGTAAGACTGAGGACGTAGGAGGAGAGGGAAACATCTGGAAAAACAGTCTTTGCGAATTGACACTAATTATCACTATTCAGATAATCTCATCTCATTAGCAAGTGTTAGCAGAGATGACATCTACATTAGAGCTACTATTCAGATGCACTTCTTCAGTAGTGCAACTAAGTACTAATTAGTATACTTGGTACTAGTTATAACTACTCTTCACTATCACTTTTTCTATAGTGCCATGTAGTGCCAACATGATACTACTATAGCACTACTGCAAATGTGATCCTCTAATTTTTGCTATTTTGCACTACTGTAGTACTATTTTGCGCTATTTTAGCACTACTCATCTAGGGGAGACTCAAACAAGATGAAAATCCTTTATTCATAGCTCATAGTTCTCAGCTCAAGCATCACACACCTCTATAGCTGCAAAATCACCACGATAGCTGACTTATATTTGAGGGCACAACTCAACATGGAACTTGTTATCATGTATAGGATTAGGCTGTCAGCACATCATTCATACCATAAAACATACTCTATAGCACACTCCATATTATATACATAGTCTCAGACATTACACATATGCAAGCCTCAGCACGTGAATCTCAAGGTGAGGTGTCACCACTTTGTCCAAGTCCAGCAGTTGTTACGACTGACTATCGAGCGAGTAAGTGGAGACGAGCGAGGCAGGCAGGAGCGCCGATGAGCTCTGATCGCAGTGAGACTGGAGCGGAGCTCAACAGGCAGGACTGGAGACAAGTTGTGTATTGAGCGAAGTATCTATAGAGCAAAATACACGATGGCTTACCTGGAGACAAGAGGTCGAAACTAGAGTCTCCAGGTAGCAAGGGATCTAGCTATATACAGGGAACGAACAATGGGCGCTAGAGAACAATAGTGTCGCCATGGGTACGAAGTACAAGGGGTGTAGGACAATAGCAGACGTGGGGACAAAGGGAGCTATTGTCCGTGTGCGGACAAAGGGAAACCATAGCGAGTAGTGAACAATAAGGAAACGTACGAGGCCATGGTCCGAATCGAAAAGGAAACGTAGCGCCGTGAGGGCGGTTTGTGACAGTACCCCCCTCCAAAGGATCGTGTCCTCATGATCGAGGCTTTGAAGGAAACTTGGCGTAGAATTTCTTGATCAGCTGAGGGGCGTGAACCAGGTTTTCTGTCACGGACGTTGGACAGACGCCCCTTTTTGCCGCCCATTCCCTTCCCTTTGACGCCCACCTTCCATTTCCGGACCGTTTCCTTTCCCAGCTCATCCCAGTTTGGACACCGTAGATACGTTCCCACAGCCGCATGCTACGTTCCCGTGATCGCCATGCCCTTGCCTTTTCTTTCTCGCCCTTTGTTCTCCCTTTGTCATCTTCACTGCCTCGCTCTCGCACCTTGTCCTTGGTTGCTAAGCAGCCCTCTAGTATATAAGGACCCCTCTAGGCGCTCCCTAGTCCCCATCTCGACCTCTTGGTCATTGGGACTAGGTGAGTGACCATAGCGTTGTATCTCTCTTCAATTGCTAATGTATAACTTGGTCATTGGGACTAGTCTGTCGCTCTCTGCGTGAAGACTAGCTTTCGTAGATCTTGTGCCTTAGTGCCGGCCTCCGCTCTGCCCTCGTCGAGTTTCTTGTCACGTTTATCCCTCTCTCTCTCTCTCTTTCCTTCGGCTCCTTGCCGCTCGCCTACGGGGTCGTCGCCGAATGTCGACCCGAGTCTACGCGCCTAGTCGCCGCGACTATTTTCCACCGGTTCCCAGCTGTTGTGCTCGTTACCCCAGCCTTTCCAGTGAACGAGGTACTGGAGTTTCTTCCATCGGCCGAAGTGTCTCGAGTCGATGACTTCGTCAGCCTCGTATT
>NW_006766976.1:64773-80945 GCF_000275845.1 Dichomitus squalens LYAD-421 SS1 | reverse complement strand
CACCGTCCGAATCTTCCTCGCTCCCGTCGTCCGCTACCTTGGCTTCGTTGCCTGCTCGATTCTCTAAAGCGTTCGAACTACTTGCGCCTGCGTTCCTGCCCAGGTGATGTCAGTGTCGGCACAAACGCCCAGATATTCGAGGAACTGCGTACTTGTTTCGCGTGTTCGTGTCGGAAGGCGACTCTTCATGCTTGTCCTTCCCCGATCCCGACGATGGCGAGGGGAGAAGTGCCATCAAATCGGCCACGGTCCCCGTCTCCTCGTGGAACTTGGTCACAGTCGCAACAACTTTCGCGCGAGCATCGGGAGGAAGCGCGTCAACATGGGCCCTCAGCTGGATGACACTGCGAATAAGAGGGCCGTATATGTCAGAGACAGCGGGTCCGTTCGAGGAAGGCAATGGCGTGTCCGCCGGACGCTCCGGTGTCACCGGCGCATCGGAGTCCTCGTAGTCAGTGTCGTACGGAGCCTTAGTGTCGTCTGTACATTCGAGGGGTGGCTTCCAAGGACCACTACGCGGGTATGCGCTGATGTAGGAAGAAGGACGGAGATCAGTATGGGGCAAACCCACTGCGCCACGCGTACTCACTGAGAACGCGTGCTCCTTGCGAGTCTTGCAAGCATCTGCATCCTCAGCGATAAGGCGCTTCGCCTTCTTGTTCTCGCTACGGCGGGCCTCGAACTGTTCGTCAGTTTCACCGGGCAGAGGATCAGCAAACTTTTCGAGGTATTTGATGTGGATTCTCTTGGCAGCGCGCCTCTGCGCACCACGTTCGCCAGTCGCGAGTATCTTGCGAACCTCGGACGAATGGCGCATCATGTCGATGAAGTCGGCTTCATCGTCTCTGAGAAGCGTTAAGCCCATCTGGAATATGACAATGCGAGTCAGTGACGGAAGGTTGGAGGAGAAGGGAGCGTACGATGGTAAGGTCCAAGAGGCGGCAGAGTGGGGGGGGGGAACACGAGCACCGTCGGGGGCGGACGGAGAAGGGAAAGGAACTAGATGAGGAACACGCAACAGCACGATCAGGCGCAAAGTCGAATGGCGCAACCTCACTAAATCACGCCGCTGTTCCGGACGACAGCGGCGTAAACGTCCAAACAGAACCCTCTAGATAGAGAACGGTTAATCATTGAGCATGCGGAGAGTTATGACCAGGCATTTGCGACTGATTAGCTTGGCTCTCCGTGTCGTGCTGGTCTCCAACTCCAATCAATCTGAGATGCCTCGGCGCAGTCGACCCGAGGCGTCGTAATTGGTGGAGAAATATATTTCTAGTCTTCACATGGCCGACTGCACGCAGACCGGCATACAGGCTTGCTATCCAGGTACGTCATGTCGCGGAAGACTTGTTGAGATCGAGATACTACATATCTCTGCCCAACTTGAGAGCCTCTTCATCTTGTACTCCGTGAGGGGGACATTGCGACGAGCATGTGATGACAATCGAGGTCCTGGAAGGACAAACGTAGACCCTCAGTGTAGTGTGCCTGCCCGTCGCATCGGGGGGATTCGACCATCGGACATCGTTGCCACTCACCCGGGTGTACCAGGCTATCACAATAATGATCTTGTCCGTAGAGGTGGTCTGACCGGTTGCAGTGCCTAGGCGCAAATTGATAAAAATTGACGCGGCGATTGTTCACGAGCCATCCTGCATGCCGTATTAAAACGAAGACCCCAGGAATGCAATTACTCCCAAAATGTGACAAACCGATGTCGAAATATCGCACAGATCTTCATTGGCATACCCTCGCCCCTTCGTGCAAAGCTGTCTTGGGCTATTGAAATCCTGAACACGTCAGACCGCACACGATGATGCGCTTCACCCACTCCGATGTCAACTCGACCCAGTAGTCAGATCAGGCGGAAGATAACGACAGAGCACGGTGCGAAAGGCCACAATCAACGAGCATGTACCATTATCCACACCCCGGGGAACTTGGCTCAGGAACGGCTTGACCTTCGTTTTCGACAGTGGCAGGGAGCGAGGACTCGATCGTTGCGAGGGGCGAGGATTCGATAATGGCAGGGGGCGAGCACGATAGTACCGATGGAGCGGGTCGAAGACCGTCGCGAACGGGGGGTGTCGGAAGTCGCTGGAACTTCTCGATGAACGTACGTACGTAGTACCGCACCGCTATAGTCTGCACCCGACGGAATTCCTCAGGGTCGCAAACTTGCAGGCGGACAGGGAGGTCCTCATCCCCGAGTTCTGCTGGACGACCAGGCCAGCGGGAAAGGAGCTCGACGAAGGCCTTGAGATGCGGCCGACTGGACTCCCAGTCGTCCTCCGGCGGGGACGACCAACAAAAGTGTACGTCGGGCGACTCCCAATCAGGACAAATGTCCATGCCAGATCGCGGGGGACCCCATACTTCCGAAACATGCGCCTCACGTGCCCACCGTTCCATCTGGCCCCAGTTGCGCGAACCGGTCATCAGGGCGTCCAGGGCGAGGAGCTCACAACGCCAGTTGGTCTCGTGAGCCTCCCATACCAAACGATGCTGGATGTGGTCTCTCGTCTCCGCCGCCTCCGCAGTGATGACATCCTGACCGACCTGAGGCGAAGATGCAGGATCGTACGATGATAGACCAGCGTGCTGCCCGAAAAGTTCTCGCAGGGACTGTTTCAGACGATGACGGACTTTCGCACGGGCCGAGGCAGCGTCCTTGGAAGTTGCTCCGGATCGATCAGGGGCGCTGTTACCATCTGTCTCGTAGTCGCCCCACAGGGCATCCCGCCATTCGGCAATGGTCAAGGGACGACCTGCAATGGTCTGGTCGAAAAGTCGCAGGCGGCAAAACATTCGAATCGACGCGAAATGATGAATGTAGCGTGACATCCGATCGCGCGGGGCCTCGTAGCCGTCGAGGCAGTCCAGCATCCATGGTGGCGGGAAGTAGTAAGTAACGGCGGCGGTAGGCTGAGGCAAGGGCTCTAGGGGTGTGAGGACGTCCAACCAGACAGGGGACGTTTGCATCGTACGTGAGGCGTAGTGCTTGCGAAAGGGGTTCATGACGAAGCCTGATTTGGAAGGGGGCGAAGGAACGGGGAGTGACGACTTCCCGGGCCGCCGATCGCGCGCGGCCCGACGTTTTGAATACGTAAGGCGAGGAGCGGGAGATTTGAGCTCGTGAGGGAGGGTCTTCGCCTCTCGGGCATCGCGCTCGAATATCACAGGGCGCGCATTCCCCACAGTGGAATCCCATCCATTCGGCCATTGCGTTTCAAGCCGGGGCCTCTTCGTGCCCGGAGCGGCATCGTGTTCTTCCTCTGGCCGAAGCTGCGGAAGTTGCGAGGCACAAGGTTGCCGATAGACAGCCGCCGTCATCGCCCGTTGTGCCTCGCCTGCAGTATTAAGGGCGCCCGATAGATCTCGAAGAGCGAGCACCAGGCGGGGATACGCGGGCTTCCTCGAAAACTGGAATGGAAGATCCGTGGCAGGTACGACCTGCCATATCGCCACACTCGGCCGGAAAGGCTGGTGGAGCCATACAGGAACTCCGGCCCGATGGAGGAGCTGAGCGAGACTAGGGTCGGGGGTGTGAGCCCCGACGACGTCAAGCAATTGATCCCGATAGTCTTCCGTACTCATCATACGAGGGGATACCACGTCCAGGTACACACGAAGGCCCACGAGCTCAAGTGAGAGTCGCTGTACGTGGGCGGCAAGAGCGATGATGACAGATCGGTCTGCGGGGATCGCCCGAAGGCGATCCAGGCAGTGACTAAGGCAAAGCGAGAGGAACAGTCGGGTGTACTCCAACGACGGCGGGGGGTCCTGGCAATCTGAGGCAGCCTGGGATGCCCGCAAGGCGGCTCTCTCAAGTTCGTCAAAGAGCCCCGCTTGAAGCAGGCCCATGCGGACAACCCCGCTATTGACTGTCGTCCAGTCCTCCTCTTGCCAAGTCCGCCAGAGAATGTCGTCTTTCGGGGCGAGTTCAGAATGGACGCGTGGTAAGCACGCCACGTGCGCGAGATCGTGATCGTAAGCCTGCGGCCAGCGAGAATACTCGTGTCGACCCCAACGGCCATCGGTGAAAGTCGTGACCTCACTGTGCGCAATCGCAAAGCGTGGCACAAACGTCGCATTAGGCGACGTCACGATGGAACCGCTGTGGAAACTCGGCCCAGCAACCAGACCATCGAAAGCCTCGATCCAGTGTGCGGCCGGCGCTGATACGAAGTTATTAGCTTGGTACACTATATTGTCCCGGGGAAACTTACGCGGCCCTGTCCGATTCACGGTCACACCGGGTGGCAAGGTTGTCTGCATGTCTTCGGAAGAAGGCTTGTATTCGAATGGATTAATGCTGCTATAAAAACATAAACATGTCAATTGCACGTCTACCTATGCGCGAGGATTCTGATCATCTTTACTCACCCATTGGGCAACTGCAGGTGGGCCATCGTTGTGAGCGTCACACGTGAGCTACCAAGAGCACGTCCAAAACGACAAGATTGGGGTAGTCCGGCAGCGGGAAGCGGCTGGCGGCAGACAATGAGCGTCTCATAGAAACATTGAGCAAATGGACGTGAGACGTAGTCTCGTCATATGTGGGCCACGGTAACCCACGGGGGTTGGGACTGACGTCCCCCTCCGTGGCGTGACAGGGATGTATATAGAACACTAACATGTATACGAAATATATTCCGGCTCGCGGAGGAGACTTGACCGGACTCGCAACGAAAGCCTGCTAGTGAAAAGAGGAGTGGATCAGATGAGAAGGAGGGTTTGAAAGCCAGAGGGAAGCGGACGTGAGACGGAGTCTCGTCCTGAGAACACGGAGATCCGCAGAGGGCGGGACTGTCGTCCCCCTCTGGGGCGTGCAGTGATATAGTAATTGTGATGTATACGTACTGAATTGCTAGCTGACAAGGAACAGATTAGCAGGTGTGAGGCTGGCAGACATTTAACCCCACCTGAAGCTTGCAATTGCCGGGGCGACGTCGCTAGAGTGGAAGATCTGATTGCTTTCATCGCGTCAGATCGCGTGGAAGGTTACTGGAGACCAGTACTTACCTGACTGGACAGAAACCAATGGAAGAACTACGTAAACCCGCGGTACGCGTCGAGGTCGCAACGAACTGTAGGATGTGAGAAGAGTAGAGTCGCAAGAGAGAAGGCCATCACGCGACCCGAAGGACGCGTATGCACCGTGTGAAAACCAAGTCGCGTCAACGTCCGTGACCGTGTTGCCTGGCACGTGCTCATTCCTGGCTGTGCCGATTAGGCGCTATACTGCAATTCAGCAATGTAGGAGCGAATGTTGCACCGGATAGAAGTCCGCAGTGAATCGATGATATATTTGTGTGAGATACGAAGGAGTAAGTAGACTAGTAAGTGTCAGACGTCTCAGGCTTGGAGGGAAGGGTCAGGGTGCGGCATAAATCCTCATTGTCTAGCTGTCGAGGATGGATGTGCATGAAGAAGACGGTTTGATCGTGAGTGCGTGTGTGCATTCCCTTGACCTCAAGTCTGCAATCTAGCTCAATATCCAGTAGGTGTACCAGGGTGAGTATGTCCATGGCAGGCGTGGCAGTAGCAGCAGTACAAGCCAGCTAAGAACATGATGTATACGAGTCTGATGTACGACAATGGGTGTATTGTGAAGTCTTTTATATCTCAACCTGTGAAATGCCCAAGAACAGGCTATGGGTAATCAGAGGAGCTCTAGTAAATCTTTCAAAAATCCAGACAAGGGCAAACGGCGCAAGATGCCTGAGCACACGACTGATCATCTACGACAGTTGGAGCCCAGTCTCAGAAGGTGCCACTGGCAGTAGCTTGCCGGAGGTCCTGACTCCAACATCAGGATCCTAACAAAGGAATCAACCTTGAGACGATAAACAGCACATTTTCACACTGAGGTAATTCTTGCCACCAGAGCCACTGTACATTTGTACTTGTACCCGTTTCTGCGGTGGCTTGGGACTACTGTCCCTGACTTAATACATTGAAGTTCACTGACCGTGGGAGATCTCATACACATGGTATCGCCCTACTGTCAATGTACGTAGACCATATGGACATACAGGACTCTGACTAGATGTTGAACGCTACAGAAGCAGTTTGGTGCGACCTGCGCATGTGTGAAGTGTTCCTGGTACACCCGTCCAGCGCAGTCACTCGTTTACGCTGGAGACAAGTCCATGGAAACGGACTGTATCACCTAGTCCATGACTGTCCGTCTAAGACTTTGGTTCAGAAAGGCATATCGTCACAAGTGGTTGTTCATGTCGTGGTTCCTATGTTCTCAAAGCAAAATTCCGAATGCATGTCGTCCGGCGTGTCCGCGGTAGCAACTTGTATTCCGATTATGTCGGCCTTAGCTGCTCCGCCACAGAATGCGTGAGAATATCGAAGATGTTGTTGACAACGCGCGCGCTCAAGGGATAGAGGTCTCCATGTATGACTTCTACCGAGCTCCCTGCTATCTACCCAGGTCTCTGCTGAATTGGGCAACGAAGTCGAGCAACAGGTACGATGGTGTAGACATTACTGACAATGTACCTTGTTTGTACGCACCGACAAGCCTGTCGCCGTGCATAGGAAACAAGACAGGATGGGCGACCTGGACGAATGGACCAGGCGTTGTCCCATCCTCAGGACTATCTCCTCGACATCGCCCAGGCAGAACGTGGTCGCCTTGCGGGAGACAGTAGAAGCCCACGATCAGGATGTGCAGCTCTGTAATGGAACAACAAGTTGTAGGGCACAGCTGCTCCTGCATCATTGCATGAGGGCATCTTCGACGTGCGTGCGGAAGCCGTCCTCGTATTCAGTTAACTTGTATATTTCCAACTGCCAAAGATGTTATAGATATGCTTGAAGCTTGCGAAAGTCACCGCGATTTTGGTGCCACCTGATAGAGAGGCCCACTGCCCATAAGTTTCCTAATTAGGCAGTTTTTTTCTCCCAGACAGCGAGAGCGAGAGCAGGCTCAGCTTCTGTTGAACACCGGCTTGGATCCCTATAGCCCCCTGCTCTGCCATTTTCCCCTGCTGAGATCACAACCACTTCATCATATCTTGTCCCTGCTCATACATGACCAAGAAAAAGCCCCCCAAGCCGAAAGCGGCCGCAGGACCACACGTTGGCGGCTCAGCGACGAGTGGTTCACGCCGTAATCCATGGGCAAGTTTGGAGAGTGACACTCGAGCTCATGTTTCGAGTCTACCGGATTTCCAAGCACCAGGGGCAGTCGAGGTGGATGCCGGTCTGAAGCGCAAAGCGGAAGAGGTTGCTGAAGCTGAGCTAGCTGGTGAGGGCACCGGGAAGCGGCGATACGTAAACAACACCATTGTACGTGCAGTTAATCTTCCACCTCGCTCATGTGTAACATACGTTTGCGTAGTCTCCTTCGGAGAGGATGAGACAGTTCCTCCACCAATGGGCAAGACCGGCTAAAGCAGCGTATATGCGTCGCGAGGCTGGCCCCATCTTCCCGACGAAATGCCACTCCTGTTCCGCCGTCTTCTCGGGGAATACCACAGAGATCATGTACCGTTGCTTCGACTGTCTGAATGCCCCTATCGAATGCGGTGAATGCACGATCTCGTCTCATGTGAGGACTCCGTTCCATCGGGTCGACGTCTGGGCGCCGGATCTGGGCTTCTGGGACAGGAAGTCACTGGCAGCGGTCAAAAGCCCGACTGGAGCTAGATTGACGATCGAGCTTGGCCATCCATTCGGTGAGCCATGCAGAATGCGCGATGCCAGTCGTGGACCACGCAACATGACCATAGTACATGATCACGGCATTCACGAGTATCCAGTACGCTTCTGCCCGTGTCTTGACCCGGAAACGGACGAGCCCGTGCCCGAGCCCATTCAACTGATCCACTTCGGGTTGTGGCCCGGAACATGGAAACGTCCAGAGTCGGCGTACACGATCTCGGGACTCCGCGATCACCAGCTGCTGGGTCTTCAAGCTCAAATGTCCACCCATGACTACTTCGAGTATTTGCGACGCACCACGGATATGGTGTGTCCAGAAGATGTTCCGGTAGGTGCTTACTCTCCCACCCCTTCCAGCGTTGAACCTGACGGCGGAAAAGGACCGCTATCGCGAGCTCATGACAGCCGCACGGGAGTTCATGTTCACGCGAGCTACGAAACGCGCCGATGTAGAACCCACACAGGAACTCGAACCGGGTGTGCTTGCCATTCGCTGCCCGGCGTGCCCGCAACCAGGCATCAACATGGATCCCAAGTATGAGAAGACCGGTAGGCCCGAAGGGGATGAGTGAGTCTCAACGCGAATGGGTCTGTGAATCTGTACTGACAATTCTATCAGATACCTGGATGGCTTACACTACACGATCGATGGCAACTTTCAGCAGACGCAGAAGAATAAGCCGATGGATGAGGCAGATGAACCGCTGACGCTCGGAGCGGCTTATCATGCCGACGAAAGAGACTTCAAGGAGTTTCAACGCACGCGTCCAAAAGAGAAGAAAGAAGTACGTCTCCACCGATGACGGCGATTTCATACTCATCATCGTCGTGTTCCAGCCAACCACCTGCCACAAGTTTGGGGCCATGGGTTATTCACGATATGGCGGGCGCGTAACGGGTACTGTAGGATTATCCTGCGCGCGGCACATGTTCACGCTACCCTTGGGTTCAGTGGATCTGAATGGCCCGGAGGCGTAAGTTCCTGATCGCCGAGTAGATGTGCGGTGTGTTTAACCGCCATATCTCTGTCACCAGATTCTGTTACGCCGACTGGGTACAGCTTACGGCATTGAGGCCGTACTGGAAGACATTACGCTGGCTCGCGGTCGGATACGATATCAATTGTCAATATCGGATCCACTTCCACGAGCGGATCAGGGAACTACAAAAACGATACGGACACCTCAAATCTATTCCGGCAGACGATTTCGTATTCGAGCTCCTCTCGGCGGTCGGGAAGTTTCACCTGCCCGCGCACATCCAGGCTTGCCGGTTCAAGTTTTCGTATTACTACCTCCGTGGCGTCGGCATGACAGATGGTGAGGCCCTCGAACGAATATGGTCTATCCTGAACTCTCTCGCCGCTCGCACGAAAGAAATGACACCGGGACACCGTCATGACGTACTCAACGACTTCCTTGGCGACATGAACGTACGCAAGCTGCACAGCATTGGTAAGCGAAAGACTGGAACTACTCTGGTCGCCACTGACTCTCCGTCAAGCACGCACCCTAGCAGACAGGTATGAAAAGGCGAGGAGGCAGCTGGCCACGATGGAAGAAACGATGCAGAAGCTCGAAGAGAACTTCACCGTGGACGAAATTGTGGCAATGCAAGCGGAGGAGGCCCAGTGGCTAGCGGACGTTCGCGATTTAGATAAACACAAGAAACTGAAGAATCCTTACGAAGTCAAGGAAGACAAGGGTGAGTGGCCTCACTTGGAATATTGCAGTGAAGGCGACGTCCGTTTTAGTACCGACCACGAAGGAGCTCCTCGCTGAGATAGCGCAGGCGCGCAGCGTCGAACACGAAGGTTCGGATGCCGCACTCAGCGTGCTTCATGTCGTCTTCGAAGGGGTAGAACTCCAGTCTCTACGGTATATCTCCGCCAGTACAAATTGATAGATCACGGCTGACTCTAGCCACAGGGAGGATCTGCTGGATGTGATCGAAGAGAACGACGAAAGCGAAGAAGGTCAGAAGACGAGTGATCAGATCCGTCTTGACTTCCTCTCGAGGCTGGCGGAGTGGACGCCGGCATTCAATTCGGTCATTCAGCCTGTGCTAGACGCCGCGGCCAAAGAGGTAATGAGTGAATACAAGGGCTCGACTTCGCTGCCAGACACATTCCCCCTCCGCGGTAAGGAGCATCTACAACCGAACCTCAAGAGCAAGGACGAGCGAGCCAAACGAGGTCTACCGCCGTTACGCGACCAAAATGCGAAGTCCGCGAAGTCGGCGTTGTGGCGCGAGATCGAGAGCGTTGTCGTCCCCCTCCCTTCGAGCTTCCATGAGCTCATCTTGCAGAGGCCGTCGATGAAGACCCTAGTCAACTGGGAAATCAAGGTGCGCGAAGGCCAGGCTGCGGACGCGCTCAACGACCTCCGAACAGGTCTTATCGCGAGCGCGACACTCAAGCTCGCCAAGATAGACATGACTGGGAAGCGGCCTACCCTACGCGTCGGTAAGAAGATTCACCGTAAGAACAACGAGGTCGCGGCGGCTGCCGAAGAGTACAGACGGGCTTGGGTAGCCCTCGAAGCGCTGGGCATGACTGCAGACGAGGATGAAGAGGGGACAACCAAGAGCGCCGCCAAGGGTAAGCTGGACGCTCCGGAACAGGACCGTTCGGTGTCGGATTCCCAAGAGCACACGGTGGCCTCGACGGAAATGGGACCGTCAACGTCGCGCAGATATCGTCGCCTTCGCAAACGAGATGCCGTCCCCTTCATCATGCACGACGCTCGTGAGAGCATGAATCGGAGCAAGCAGACGGTTTCTTGGATTTGGGAAGACTTCGGCTTTGCTTACAAGCAGAACGACCCGAAGTACCAGGCGTTCCTTGAAGACGGTATGCTGTCCCCCACTTGTATGTATTTACTCGTAACTGATGCCTGGGCGAGTCAAACGCGTGCACTGGTTCCGATGCAGTGCCATGCTCGCTCGCTGGCGAGAGGAAGTCCGTCTCCTCGGGGAGGAGACACGTCGAACGGTACGGTACTTCGGTTGGTTCCGAGGGAAGTGGTCGAGGCGCGCGCGCGTACATGAATCGAGCGGCAAACGCGACGCGGCAGCCACGGCGGCATACGCGCGAAAGTATGTCATCACACATCTAGTCGTGACTAAGGCTAACGGCTGACCAGGCAAGCCCACCGCTATGTACGCCTGCTAGATAAGTGTCGGCGCTCGTATACAGCAGCCGGAGTTGGGATCGTAAGTACGCTTCTTGACTTCGATGTCACGTGACTGACAAACGTTATAGGAAACGGAGTTGTGGGAGGCAGCCACAAGAGACGACAATGAAGTTGATATGGTTGACTGAAGAGTCTACTACAGCGGTGGTCTGTCCTATATATTTATTGCATACATATGAGGGACGCGACAGTCACTGTGCGACGAGTGCGACGATGTGACGCCCGTAACACCTGAAAATTCGCTCTTGACCCAAATACCGCCCTGTTGCAAGCTCTCTGTGTCCTGTCCTCACCTCATACACTCACCATACATCCATCCATCCTTGGGCACCATCATGGCACACCAGGAGAGGCGCCAGGAGCAACAGATTGTGAACAGAGAGGACTATGAAGTGAGTACATGCCATCTAAGCTGCCTGCACAGTACTGAGCGCGTTCACAGGTGTTTTCTTGGCTCTTCCGTGAAGAAGGGGCGGATCTTGAGACAATCCGCTGGTCTTCCTTCACCAGGGTAGCCCTTCATGATCGCATATTGTGTATTCAGCTGATGTTTTGCAGGCAATGAGGGGGTTAGGCTTCATCCAAGAGCAGACCCACGGCTCTGTCAATCGCTTCAAAGGCCCCAAAAACAACAATTGGCAGTGGGGGGGAGGTGCCATAACCTATCACACCGTAGGCTAGTCCTTTCAGCCGTGTTTGCGCGATTCTGACTTGGATCGAATTGGTAGCCCAAGCGCGGCACACTGAGGCCATATGATCGCACTCAGTATGCAGTCGACGACACGACGCGTCTTGACCTACTAATACATATGCTCACAGGTTGCGCGACCGGTTGGCCCGCAACTTTGGCTGGACCGCGGCGACCTTCCAATGCGAGACTGCGAATGAAAAAGCGGACCGGCGGGAGAGGGAATTGAGGCAGATGAGGCGGGAGGGGACGAAGGAGCATGAACGCGCTCAAAAGAAGGGGAAGGGGGGACAAAAGCGTCGTTGAGGCGACGTCATTGGGCTTTAACATTCTCATGGTACATAGGGTGCGTTTCTAGCAGCTCAAAAGCAAAAGCAAACTCTTGTTTTCTTGCGCGGTCGGTTTGTGCACGTCCGCGATGCCGTCCCATCGCCTCAAGTCATCGATTTTGACGTCCTAGTCTGCTCAATTGACAACCTCTGAGCCGCTGTTGTTCTGTCTAGCAAGGTGCGCCTAGCTGGTCGGCTCAACGTCGTAATCATCTCACCATCCTCTCTTCAGGGAGAGTACACAGACGCGCCCCACGCCCTTGTGAGTGACCATGCATGTTTACGTTCCAATACCCAGCTCACCGTACACCAGGTCAAAGCGAGAGTGTCCGAAGAGGAGAACCTCTGGGCACTTGTTGCATCTTACGAAGGCGATCGGGAAGACGTTGGCTTCACGCTTACAGTGTACTCACACCGCAACGCTTCCTGGGTGACCACACCGAACAAGTTCATCTACTCTCAAGACGTAAGTGGCAAGTACATACGAACCAACATCCTGATTGCAACTGCCTGTTCAGGTCGAAGCAGCCTTTACGCAAAAGACCGCCGGCGGGAACGACATCTATTCTTCCTACTACCTCAACCCTCAGTATCACTTACGCGTACACCCGCGCGTTGATAGAGCATCGCGCGCGAGCAGAGACGCAAAGTCGGCAATATCAGTGTTTGTGAGCACGGACAGACAGATCCCCGTAAACATCATGCCCGCTTGGTCTCAAGGCGCCAGGATCAGCGAGTAGGTTTGAATCGACACTGCATACGTTATTAGAAACTGACCCTGAGCTAGATTAAGTCACAACGATCTCGCTCTTTCCTCCGGTCCTTACACATACGGCTATGCCAATGCGTCCGGACGCATACCACGTACGTATCCGCTCTCATCAGCACCCTCTCCCATCCCCGTTCATCTGAGCTTTGCCCACAGCGGGAGACCACTATAGTCTGGTAGTCTCAGCCTTTGAGCTGCACCACATCGGCAAGTTCGACCTGAGGGTCGAGTGCTCGGACCGCTTCGACCTCACGCCCATTCCCCAAGAGGGCGTAGGGATGTTAAGCAAAGCGGTCCGCGGTGAATGGTACGCACGCCTTGCTTGTGCCGCCTTTGACACTCCCTTGCGCCCGAGCCCAGACGTGATCGTGATCGTATAACCGCAGCACCGGAGAAACAGCGGGCGGCGGACCAAGCTCGAGCTCGTACTCCTCGAATCCGACTTACGAGCTCCAACTCCCTGACCCGGCCCAGCTCAGATTCCGCCTGCAGCTAACCGAGCCGTCGCCTCCCGTAGCACTCAACGTCACCGTCTTCAACCTGCCCACGGGGACGGGAGCGCTAGGACGGCACGTCGCGACGTCTGGGCCCTACTGCGACGCCATCTCGGGAGTGATCATCGAGAAGTTGACATTGCAGGCGGGAAAGTACCTCGTCGTGCCGTCAACGTACAAGGCGGGGGTGCAGGCGGCGTTCAGGTTGATTATGTATAGTACAGTGTCGGGCGTGCAGCTCGTGCCCAGGAAGGAGTAGTGTATGAGGGAAGGAGGATGTTGTATAAATACATTGTAGCCGTGTTTTTTGGCATTGCACATTTGTAAGTGGGGGAGATATGATTCATCTGCGCCGGTAAGACGGAGACGAGAGCAAGAATTCGTGCACCCGCTTCAGCGTAACACGCGACGGGTTCGCCTCCAGCCTGCTAGAGATGATCCATCACAATCGTGTCCGGATCGACTCCTTGCTCGCTGCTGAGGCTACAACCGTAATCAGAAGACATTCCGTCCTATCGAATGCGGGCGCACGTACCTGCAGCCCCGTGCTCGAGTAGCTGCCCTTGATCGTCAAAGAACAGCTGCAGCGCGGCGAGGGCGATGCCAACGCTCGCGTCCTTGCCCGAGTCGCAGCATACGCAGACGGTATCCCCTCGCTGGGAACGCTTCTCGATGAATCTGGGGGAACGCAAGCTGGTCCTTCTTCCCTTCCGCGAGCTTGAATCGGAGGACGTGTTGGTCCGGCAGTGTTTGGTTCCCATCCACGCGTTCTGCTGCTGGCGTGTCGGTCTGGGGAACGTGAGCTGTCGCGGAAACGACGATGAAGGATACACGACCATCCACATCAGCCAGGGTGTTGGGAACGTCCGAGGGCATATCGGAAGCGTTGCCGACGTACAGCCGTCCGTTCGTCACCCTGACGGGAGTAGGAAATGTTTTCCATGTCTCGCGGTGTTTACGAGTCTTGGATCGCTCGAAAATTTCCTGGACGAGTTCCGGGAGCTCCTCTCGCGAGGTGCTGAGGAGCGCGTCTTCATGCTTCCAGAAGAGCTCGGCAGTCAGGCCCTAGCAGGAAGTGAGTGGGTGAACCAGCGGGGGAGCTCTATCACAGAGGACTCACCATACCCCATAGCTCGTGGTCATCGCCAGACCCCTGCACATACGAAAATCCGTTCAAGCGGCGCTCGACGTCCCAGTCCTTTGTTTTCGAGTGCGCGATGAGCATCGCGCGGTTGAGCACCGCACACTAGATCGGGACCGTCTTTGATAGCGCGTCTGGAGTACGTTTTCCTGCTCGCGTGGAGTCTACGAGCAGAGTGGCGGTATGATACACTCACCCATGCTTTGCGATGATGTAGGGAAGGAGGTGGAGGTTCGGCTGTCTCAGGTTGAAGTTCCAATTGCCAAATAGCCGTCCGTTGACTTGTAGTACGCTGGTTCCGGTGTGGCCTTGAAACGGGTCAGCGCGAATGTCAACGCCCATTAGATGTGCTCGCTCAAGGTCAAATGCTCACGATCGCTGGATCAACATACCACGCGCCACAACGAAGGTTTGCGTCGCGCAACGTGAGCACGGACAAGGCGGCGAAGGCGCTAGCTGGGGTGCGCCCAATCGGATGCATTCCTAGATGCATCCGTCATGCATCCGTTCCCCACAGGAGATGCATCCTTCTACTATTGGATGCATCTGTGTGCCGTTGGGATGCATCCGTGTACCGTGGTATGGATGCATCCATCCGGCGGTAGAGCACCGATACGGATGCATCCATAGTACTGAATACCTACGCGCGCCTTCTCATTCGAGCTATGAGGGTATAGAAACGGTCCTGTGGGGCAAGATTGGGGTGATTCGGTGTCTGCTCAGGCACCACTGATCCTAGCTAGTGTTCCTTATGGGGACTTTATGAGAGTTGTTTCGGAACTCGAGGTCGCTCCTTATCGCTTGTTGTTCTCGGCCACGTCGGTTCTAGAGACGTTTACTATTTTGATGTTATGGGTGGCTGCAGAGACACTATAGTACGAAACGGGCATGTTGTCCAGATACATCTTACAATCATATCATCGGCTACAACAGGAGTCCACGAAACTCCCATTGGCCCTTCGCCGCTTAGCCGAGTAACAATTTGAGTCCTGGTGTCAAACACAAATACCGCGTCGTCCGATATATTCACGTTTGTTGCCTTAACGTAGTGCCATATGCAACCCGTCGATAAGTGGAAGGCGGACATATTAGAGGATGGCTCTTGATGTCATTGAGGTGAATAAGAGTTCACTTGGAAGGCAGACGCAGATGACGACTTCGGGTGTCAGAGAATGCTCGATACGATTGTTTCACATTGTCATGCCTGCCCCGCTGGTATATATCTTTACCTGTATATGAACCACCACTTCATGCTACTAGTTGTATTCACAACGCCGCCAGCATCACAGCGCTACAGTGTAAACACACGAGCACACGACCAAAACTTCAAATTATAACGACTACTTTTCCTATGCTCCATGACGACCATCCGCTTCAGTCAAACTCTCCTACACTGGCAGACAATGATTAGAGGGTTGTCACGTCGTCTTCGCTCAAACTTGTTCGGATCAGCATCTCAGCTTCCGGAGAACGAGGCTTAATGATGCAATCGAAAGGCTCCGGGTATCTACGATTCGGGTTCAGACAGGTTGAAGCGTGCCTCTCGAGGACCGGACAATACTCACGAGAGGACACCGTGGGTCATCTTGACGTGGTCGGCGAGGCGAATAGGCTGAGTGTGCTCGTCGAGGGGTGCTTCAATTGACATGGTGTGTAGGATCCCCGACACGACCGCATAGATGGATCCTTCTGCGAAGTGGCGACCCGGACAAATCCTGCGAAGAGTTTTGTGGAACAGTTCAATTTGAACGAGTAGTCTGAACGAGAAGAGCCACGTACCTTCGTCCATAGCCGAAAACTATGGCAGCTGGATCCTGAGCGTTATGGTCTAGTTTACCATCCTTGAGGAAGCGTTCCGGTCGAAATGCCTC
>NW_006766976.1:56381-62996 GCF_000275845.1 Dichomitus squalens LYAD-421 SS1 | reverse complement strand
CGCGGAACGCTAGCTCCATATCGTGACTTGGCACATCAAGAAGATTACCGATGATAGGATAGCCGGGAGGGCCAGGAGGGAGTGGTAAAGCAGCCGTACGGCGCAACCATCTAGCTCTCACTACGAGCGCAGCTAGTACAGCAAGGACGATGAGTATTAGAGCAAGGAGGCTCCCCATGGCTGTGAGCGATCTGTGTGAGGGTAGTGGAGAATAGGCAGAACTCTAGGCTTTATGTACTAGGATGCTGAGCCTTATCTCGCTTTATTAGGATCGTGCAGTCAGGTGAGGCGCCGTCCTATAAAAGGTGAGGAGAAGATTCCGAACGATAAAAGAAGAGCGCTTGTTGAGTGAAACAAAGCCGAGCACATGGCAGAAATGCAAACCGGAAGAATCAGTTTGCGTCATGCAAGCACGCTCTGAGGAGAGACTTACCTCTCGGCAGTGAATTTGACACACCGAAGAGTATTCGTCCAATCCAAGAGATCATACCACGGTTTCCTTTAGCTTCTATTGGAACCATACACGATGCTGGCACGGAGCATCGTACTGAACGCGTGCAGCACCCTGTTAATCTGTACGTGCTACTGGGTGTGGTGGCTGACGTGGGACCCTGTCATATCGCCACTTTTTCTGGCAAGCGGCACGCCGGCAGCCGACCAACGGTACTGTTAATGACAACCCTGTGGAGCCCATATGGTGTGCAGAAGCTTTGACTTGGCGGCGAAGAAGGAAGCCTCAGCGAATCCTGGATGGATCATGTGAGGAAACCCTACGATTAGCAAGCGCAACCTTCGCCCATAGCCAAGGGCTATCGTAGCAGGCTCCTGGACGCTAAGATTTATCTTGCCGTCTGGGTGCAATCGCGGGTCCTGAGTGTACAGCCTCGTAATCTTCAACGTCCTCGCCAGCAAGGCAAATATTGACCACATACCACGGGTTGATCACCACGGCGGACTGCTTTGGTATACGGAACCCTTTGTGTTCGTCGGCCTCAATCGACAGGTGATCAGCGCAAGAGGGGCTACTGGTCCCTAGCGCGAAATTTCTTGATGTGTGCGATCAGCTCAAGGGGATAGCCTACTGTCCGCGAAAGTCAGCAGACGGTGAGGCCCAACTACGGCGTGGGGCTCAGCTTGAGCGCGTTTCTGCACCCCCAGGGATGATGCCATGGCAACATAGACATTTTGGAACGTAAGGAGCGTCTGGGACAGGAACTATTAGCACACAATTCTGGCAAGAACGAGCGCACGCACGAACAGTATTAGCACCACCTGGTAACAGACTCCTCGGTGTCTGTGCTCGCGTCCTCCTTGTCGCCGCGGACGTCATTCATAAAAATTTCCAGTGAGTGTTTTGTTCATCACCTCCCCGCTTTTCTGCTGACCCTTTAGTGTACCCTCGAGACTCGCAGCCATGACTCGGCAGTGCCAGCACCGCACGTCACCACGTCGGCCCTCTCTACTCTGCGCGACCATCGCAATACCTGGGCAGACGCGTCGATTGGGCTGCCTAGGAGCTTCTGCCCATATGCCGAGTTTTGAGTCCCTGTGGGCACTACGAACTCCTGCATAGATCATCCATGCGTGTCCTGTGGCGACGGCCCGGATGAGCTATCTGAATCACTGAATATTCAATGTGTAGTGCCGCAAGACCGAATATGGACTGTTCCGCCGCAGAGAAACAGGGGAGGTGAGGGCGCTATGAATGTGAGAGGGAGGAGCTCTTGGCAACACCGCAGCGCGGGCTACAAGACCCTGGTGGAGGTGCTGCAGAGGTGTGTGGTCCGCCTAAGAAGCCATCTTCAGTGATTGGCCAACTTTGAGCTCGCTGCTCATCCAGCTCACCATATCACTCTTCCGCCCTGTACCCGCGGGTACAGCGCGTCAAGCAACTCCTCAGGATCGTGGTATACATTTCCCGCGTAATGAAGGACATGTGGCACAATACTATAACGGCATTCATGATGACCGTGAGGGCGATCTTGACTCAAGCGGTCGCGGCATATCAAGCTGTGGGCACATCATGTGATCTGAGGCAGTAATTCCCAGGGTCCGCGGCGCGCGCCCAGGCTTATCATGTGTACAGTGTGATTGCCTCCGACTTACTTACCCCCGACAAAAGCTTCCGTGACCTGCGCATCCCAGCTTTCCTGCCTGTGTACATATCCGAGTCTGGGATCAGTTGAAGCTCCATCAGCCCGTCGCACGTCACTCAGATTGCCTCAAGACCAATCGGGCACCAGACAGCAATTGGGCTCTCCGGACTGGTTGATATACTTGCGTTCGTGCGTTACGGTTCATGCCACCAGCTCCTGCAAGTTCGATATACAATGGAATGCATCGTTCTGGAATCTGGGATAGTCGCCTTACGCTCTGCATATCTAGACAAGACTACGGACACTGTGTCATCAGGTCGTGGTCTCCTTCGGGATCTCATGGCCGGGAGACGAACATGTTCTGGGCACCGCGCACCGCATCCGACATCCGTGTTTGTCGGTGACGATCACGTCAAGGCTACGGACACGAACGCGTCAATATAAGAAAGGGGCGCGTTGCGGCTATGGCACTAGTGGGAACTCACCATCGCCGGTCACCACAGCGGTCATTCGGCGCATCGCTCTGCCTCTGCCGTTTGTTGCATCATCATGGACACATCATTCGTCCTACAGGGGCTCCTAGGCGTCTCGGGCACCCTACTGGGGGCCGTGTTATGGAAACTGAGCCCGTACCTCCTAGCACCCTTCCGGTCGTCTCTCCTCAACTTGCCGGGTCCACCCAGCCCCGGTTGGTTGCTCGGCAACCTGAACCAGATTTACGAATCCGAAGGGGACCTCATCACCGACGAGTGGATCGAGAAGTATGGTCCGAACATCATGTACCGCGGGGTGTTCAATGTCAGTGATCTCTCCTTCAGGTGTCCGTTCTCATGTTGGCTCAAGAGAGACGTGCATTCCAGGGTCCTCGTTTGTACACGACGGACACCCGGGCTTTAAACCATATCGTTACGCACTCCGCGTACTACCAAAAGCCGGAACAAGTTCGTAGATCGTTGGCGCATATACTTGGAAAAGGTGAGGCTTCATGTTCTCCCTAAAGTGAATATCCTGTTGACAACGCGTGTCTAGGTGTTCTCTTCACTGAAGGCGACCAGCATCGGCAACAGAGGAGAGTAATGGTAAGGTGTCTGCCTGTTAATATACCACAATATATTGATCTTGCTTCCCCTTCTAGAACCCTGCCTTCGGACCCGCTCAAATCCGGGAGTTGACGGATATATTCGTCACTAAGTCTATTGAGGTATACGATTCACGTACGCTGGAGGTGTCAAACTATGATGTCTTACAAAGACGGATATAGCTCCGAGATTTATGGATATCGGCGATCAACACCCAGGGAGAGGTAGCTCGCGTCGATGTCCTCAAAGATCTGAGCAAGATGACCCTAGACGTCATCGGACTTGCAGGTAAAGTTCCACAGTTTGAATTTGCCGCGTCATAACACATTGTCCTCAGGGTTTGGCTACGAGTTCGATTCGTTGAACCCCAATGGCAAGCCCAACGAGTTAGCTCAGGCGTTCCAAGATGTTTTCAATGTTTCCGACAAGATGCCAGTCCTCATGATTCTCCGCGGCTTCTTTCCGGTCCTCCGCGCTATCGTAAGCAGCTTGAGAAGTCGACCCTGTTGCCTTGAGCACTGAAAGTTGTGTTACCTAGCCTGACAAACAATCGCGGAGGATAGACGACTCGCAGGCCGTCATGAGGCGGATTGGCATGCAGCTTGTCCAGGAGAAGAAGGCGGAGATCATGCGCGAGCGCGCACAGAAGAACGAGAAGGATCCCGCCTTTGATGGCATAGAGCGCAGGGACCTTCGGAGCCGGGACCTCCTTACCCTTCTCATCAAGGCCAACATGGCGACGGACATTCCGGACAGCCAGCGATTGTCCGACGAAGACGTCTTAGCTCGTGCGTCCCCCGTTCTGTGTTCTGACGGCGTCCGAGGCTGAGGTGCGACTTTTCGTCGTCAGAGGTCCCTACGTTCCTTGTCGCCGGACATGAGACGACGAGCACCGCAACAACATGGTGCCTCTTTGCACTCACACAATCGCCTGATGTGCAGAAGAAGCTTCGCGACGAGCTCCTCACTATCGAGACGGAGAACCCTACAATGGACGAGCTCAACGCGCTGCCTTACTTGGATATGGTCGTACACGAGACCCTTCGCCTCTATGCGCCAGTACCTACGACGATGCGCGTGGCGACCAAAGACGACATCATCCCAGTCGGCACTCCGTTTACCGATCGCAATGGCGAGGTGCAGGACAGTATCAAGTGAGTTCGCGTCTCCTTGCGATTCTGCGGGCCGTGTTATACGATATCCCTCATCTGACTCGAATATCGGCACAGGATCAACGGCGGGGAGTCCATCATTGTTCCGATCGCGACTCTGAACAGGCTCAGGTCGATCTGGGGAGAGGACTCATATGAATTTAAGTACGCCCCATGCGCTCCGCCCTCTCACGGTGACTCCTGCCTTACGTTCCCTGTCCCAGACCAGAGCGCTGGGAACACCCACCAGAGGTGATCTCGAATATCCCCGGAGTATGGGGTCACATCTTCACCTTCCTCGGCGGGCCGCGCGCGTGCATTGGATACCGATTCAGCCTTGTCGAGTGAGTACCTTGTTCTCGGGCACTTGCGATCGATCGCACGACTCATATGTACCTGTGTAGGATGAAAGCGTTGCTCTTCACTCTCGTGCGCGCGTTCGAATTCGAGCTCGCGGTCCCGCCTTCGGACATCATACGAAGGTCTACGATCGTGACGAGGCCGCTCTTGCGCAGCGCGCTGGAAGAGGGGACGCAGATGCCTATCAATCTCAAGCTGTACAAGCGCGACTGAGGGCTGTTGTCGTGAGTAAAACGGATGCGAAGTACGTGAGGTGCTGGTGGCAGGGGCCATGAGTCTGGCCCTGTTCCTCTGAGCAGATCATCATGTGGACAGGGTGGCAAAGGAAGACTTGTATGGTATGTGTGGGAAAGATGGTATCAAGTATAGCTGCGCATGTCAGGGAGAAGCGAGTGTCGTAACGACCCGAAAGCAAGAGAAAGCACCAGCGAGCAACATTGGCTGATGGGCAGCAGTTCATAGTCTATCCCAGGACTTAGAGACGGGGCTTTTCGTCGTAGGCGAACTTTGCCTCCAACATACTTCCATTCACCGGTCTGCGCGCTGTCAGGTCGCTTGCTTTTAGCGTCTGCGTGCACACACAGGCTAGCACGTGGCGACAGGCGATATATATTCCACTGTGTCTAGACGAGTCGAAGTGTACAAAGGCGAATATCGCGGAATCCAGCTTGTGATACTCCTGCCCATACCAAACAGGCCAATTGCGCTGTAGCCACATTTCGGTCCGCATGATCCTAGCGAGCAGCACGAAGTGGTAGCTTCCGAGCTCACACGAGTGCTAGACGAACCCAAGCCTGTTAGTATAGCCTATCGTACGTAGAAGCCAACGGCTCTAAGCAAGAGTAGCCCGAGAGAGCTTCAGAGAGTTGTCACCATGACTCATTCCGAGAGAGTCGTCCAGAATCTCCCAATTATTTGGACCTAATTGTCTTATGCACCAGCAAATGTAGGCGCTGTGATTCGCCTCCTAAGGTAGGGGTTTCTCGAATGCCAAGGCAGCGCGATCCACCTCTTATTAAGTAGGCCTCGACCTCGCCCCTCTCAAGGTAGTAAAACCCGATAAGCACGGTATAGATTCTTGCTCATTCTGGTCACTGCCTGGGTACACAGCCAAGCAAATACAGTTGGGCGGGAGACAGTGGTAATGATGTCACTGACGGCAGAGGGGGATTAAAGTCGGGAGCATTGATCAAAGCAATATAAGGCACGTAATGATAGAGCTATTGGTCCTTGTCGCTGCGAGAGCACGTCCACGTTCAAGCCCGCATATCCGAGTCCCGATATTATCGGTGAATTCGTTGGAGGGCTGTGACGGATTGCGTTGTCAGCTTGCCGGAGTAACGCATCACTGCGGCTGTCAAGGCACCTCAGGACACGTACTACATATCAGGCTGACCCCTTGGATGAGTATATAGCTGGCATTTGAGGTCGCCTCTAGCAAAGCCTCCATTCCGGTTTGAGGTCTGTACACGCCTTTTCAGTGATCAGTCAGAAATAGCCGCGCTTACCACGGTCTCCGAGACAGCCGAACGCTCAACCACGCACTTATATGAGCGACGAGCGACTCTGCACATCAGGAAAACGTCACGGACTTGTACAGGTACTTGGGGTACTTGGCCAAGTACCTCAAGTATCCCAAGTACCTCAAGTACCCCAAGTCCAATGGACTTGGCCAAGTCGGGTGGGTCGACTTGGCCAAGTACCAGGTACTTGGCCAAGTCCTCCAAGTCCCTGTTCAAGTTCATGCCCAAGTTCACTGTGAGATGTATTGAATAAAGATGATATGCATGGAAGTAAATCAAAGGACAGCTGCTCTTGATCAAGGTCAAGTGTACAATATTTGTTAGTGGGTGCAGCGGCGGCCAAAAAAAATTGCCACCACAGGTAATTGAACCAGCAACCTGCAAATTCAGTGTCCAACACAGCATG
>NW_006766976.1:55535-56361 GCF_000275845.1 Dichomitus squalens LYAD-421 SS1 | reverse complement strand
TCACGGACTTGTACAGGTACTTGGGGTACTTGGCCAAGTACCTCAAGTATCCCAAGTACCTCAAGTACCCCAAGTCCAATGGACTTGGCCAAGTCGGGTGGGTCGACTTGGCCAAGTACCAGGTACTTGGCCAAGTCCTCCAAGTCCCTGTTCAAGTTCATGCCCAAGTTCACTGTGAGATGTATTGAATAAAGATGATATGCATGGAAGTAAATCAAAGGACAGCTGCTCTTGATCAAGGTCAAGTGTACAATATTTGTTAGTGGGTGCAGCGGCGGCCAAAAAAAATTGCCACCACAGGTAATTGAACCAGCAACCTGCAAATTCAGTGTCCAACACAGCATGTTCAACCACTACACCACAGAAGCTCACACTGTAGCACAGAATAGCAACCATATATAGCGCTCTTTGCTGGACTCTGAGAAATTCTTCACCATCCTCTCCTGTACCATAGCAGAACTTGGACATCCACCACTGATACCACTATTCTTGAGCATTATCTGGATATTGTACCTCTGTATCACTACTGAAACAAGCACATTGTAACAACTTAAAGTCTTCTATCACATGTTATTGCCCTTCTTCTAATAGACTATAAAGCTGCTTCTATGGCCTTAAAACAGACTGGTTTACAACTAGTGTATGGATGTCTATGATAGATATTATTACATAAGAAGTATACAAGATGTGTGACTGATAGAACACCAATTGCTCAAATTGAGGCCTGAGTATACTGAAGTCAACATGTAAAGTCCAAGTTGTGGCCCAAGTACCCCAAGTACCCCAAGTATATAGACTTGGGTCAAGTCCGTGTACTTGGGACCAA
>NW_006766976.1:32582-55515 GCF_000275845.1 Dichomitus squalens LYAD-421 SS1 | reverse complement strand
AGCAACCATATATAGCGCTCTTTGCTGGACTCTGAGAAATTCTTCACCATCCTCTCCTGTACCATAGCAGAACTTGGACATCCACCACTGATACCACTATTCTTGAGCATTATCTGGATATTGTACCTCTGTATCACTACTGAAACAAGCACATTGTAACAACTTAAAGTCTTCTATCACATGTTATTGCCCTTCTTCTAATAGACTATAAAGCTGCTTCTATGGCCTTAAAACAGACTGGTTTACAACTAGTGTATGGATGTCTATGATAGATATTATTACATAAGAAGTATACAAGATGTGTGACTGATAGAACACCAATTGCTCAAATTGAGGCCTGAGTATACTGAAGTCAACATGTAAAGTCCAAGTTGTGGCCCAAGTACCCCAAGTACCCCAAGTATATAGACTTGGGTCAAGTCCGTGTACTTGGGACCAAGTACATGGACTTGGGGCCAAGTACACGGACTTGAGGCCAAGTACACGGACTTGAGTCCAAGTACATGAACTTGGGCCCAAGTATGGGTCCAAGTCTGTGACGTTTTCCTGATGCAACGAGCTAACCATCATGTTATCCATCGGACAAACCGCCCTATATACGCTCCTAGGCGTTGTGGGGCTAGTGTTATGGAGGCTCCGCGCTTTCTTCATCCGGCCCTTCACTAGCGAAATCAGAAACCTCCCTGGTCCTCCTTCACCGAGTTTGATATGGGGAAACATGAAGGAGATCATGGACGAAGACAACTCGGTTCCTCAGGAACGATGGGCAGACCAGTATGGCCACACCATCATGTACAGGGGCTTCCTTGGCGTACGTACGATGTGGCCGATCATGCAGCTATTTGCACTCGCTACTAATACCAAACCTTGTCACAGATGGACCGTCTTTGGACTATGGACACGCGAGCACTGAATCACATCATGACGCATTCGTTTGTATATCAGAAGCCCTCCCAAGCTCGCCGGAACCTTGCTAGAATTCTTGGAAAGGGTCAGTACACGTTCGTCGGAATGGCTTCGATTTGAACTAAATCGTTCGTGATCCAGGCGTCTTGTTCACCGAAGGTGAGCTTGGTAGACAGCTCTCTCTCTGGCAGTCGATAGACTCACACCGCGATGTCAATCATCAGGCGACCAGCATAGACAACAGGTCTATTCCTTTCTAAAACAATCACCCTCAACGTATAGCTGACGGTGCTCTGTTGCTGTGCAGAGGCGCGTCATGGTACATAATTACCATTTCTCACGCTGTCATGTACGTGTCTCCGTCCTAACCCCTACCTTCAGAACCCCGCCTTCGGTCCAGCGCAGATTCGTGCACTCACCGAAATCTTTGTCGAGAAATCCATTGAGGTCAGTACACGGCCTCACATATAGAGGCGCTGCTGAATCCTTGACAAACAGCTCCGTGATGTCTGGAACGACGAGGTATCTGAGAGCCAGGACGTAGCTCGGATTAACGTCATCAAGGAGATCAGCAAGATGACTTTGGACGTGATTGGTCTTGCCGGTATGATCCCCGCTGAGTCGTCTAGCAATGCCTGACATGGACGCGTACTTTGCTAGGTTTCAATTACCGCTTTGATGCTCTGAAGGCTGAAGTCCCGGAGAACGCGCTCGTAACTGCATTCAATCAGTTATTTGACCCACAGCCCCGTATCACTTTCATGATGATCCTGCGAAACTTCTTCCCGATCTTCAGCATCATCGTATGTTGCATCATCGACGACCTCTGACTCTACAGGAAGGGTGACTGATCACAGGGACTGCTTCGTAACAGCCTGACAAGCAGACAAAGCGTTTCGATCATGCTCAGGACGTCATGCGCCGCATCGGCATGGAACTTATCGCGGAGAAGAAGGGTGAGATCTTGCACAAGGCAGCAGAAGGCAAGGAGAAGCCTCATGGTCGCGACTTGCTTACTCTACTCCTCAAGGCGAATATGGCGACCGATCTCCCCGAGAACCAGCGGCTCTCTGACGAAGATGTGCTCGCCCGTACGTAGCGTCCTCATCTCGCCAGGCGCTCGTATTGACATCACGTCCGATTGCGCTTTTCAGAGGTGCCTACGTGCGTGATTGTAGGCTCTACCGCCTTCTGCTGCGTTCTGATGTCTCGTCTCTCGTTGCTCTCATAGCTTCCTCGTGGCCGGCCATGAGACCACGTCGACGGCGACGACGTGGTGTCTCTACGCTCTGACGCAAGCCCCAGAAGTCCAGAGGAAACTTCGCGAGGAGCTCTACACGCTCGATACGGACACCCCGACGATGGATCAGCTCAATAACCTTCCATACCTTGACAACGTCGTCCGCGAGACACTGCGCTTACACGCACCCGTGCCGGCGACGACACGTGAGGCGACCATTGACGATGTCATACCCGTCGGAGAACCCTTCGTCGACCGGTATGGACAAATACAGGACACTGGCAGCATCAAGTCAGTTGACCTCACTTAGGATGCAAAGCACCCGGCCACTTAGCAGCTGCTGACGGATGCGTTCTCTTCCATCCAGGATATCGAAGGGCACCCCGATCTTTATTCCCATTCTGGCGATCAATCGCTCCAAGAAGCTCTGGGGCGAGGATGCATTCGAGTTCAAGCCCGAACGTTGGGACAACCTCCCGGATGCGGTCTCAAGCATTCCTGGCGTATGGGGCCACCTCCTTACATTCCTTGGTGGCCCCCGCGCGTGCATCGGATACCGTTTCTCACTGATCGAGTAAGTCTTCAGTATTGTTATGCCTTCCTAGCGCGGAGGCGGACTAACGGGACCGACGGTGTGCTTGTCAGGATGAAGGCTTTGGTGTACACGCTCGTGCGCGCTTTCGAATTTGAACTCGCAGTGCCTCCTGAGGACATCCAAAAGAAGTCCACCATCGTGCAGCGCCCAATCCTGCGTAATGCACCTATTCAGGGCAGCCAAATGCCGCTGCTACTCAAGCGGGTCAAGCGTGCTTAGGGCCCAAGGAACAGAAGGGAAATGACTGGTTTGGGGTCATCGAACGATTTGACTTGTCTGATTAATGATATTATTATAAAATGCACCGAGAAACTATGTGGCCAGGCTGTCAGACTGCACACATTCGGATGAAGTCAGAGCACTACCTCATGGGTGCCACTGCGAGTACCCCAGGCTCAGCGGGACTGATATAGAACTATAGCTCAGTCGCCGCCAGCCATCTATTTCATGTTCATGAGTGCTCTTGGCATTCGTGCCGGACTCACGCTGCATCGACAGCTATCCGGAAACTCTCGCATACAGTTTCGAACCGCGATCACTGGTCAAAGTTAGCGTTCAACGTTCAACGTTCAACGGTGACGCAAACTAGAAGGAATGTCTTGACATCCGTGCTACTCGCGGGTTGCATAATCAACCTCGATACCATCACAGCTCGGTTTAAAGAGCACACAAATGCAAGTCTACTCTCCTTCGTGACTACTATTCCTCTTTCATAACCACTAGCCCTCCTTCATGGCTAGCAGTCGCTTTTAGGCGGCTGTCGGGTCGTCTTCGCTACAAGATGTACGAATCAGCATCTCAGCTTCCGGAGAACGAGGCTTGATGACGCAGTCGAAAGGCTCTGGATATCTACAAGCCGCACATGTATCAGTGTAAGACCGACTCTTAAGGATCGGAAAATACTCACGAGATGACACCATGGGTCATTTTCACTCGGTCGGCGAGGCAAATAGGCTGACCGTGCTCGTCGAGGGGCGCTTCAATCGACATGGTATGTAAGATCCTTGACACAGCCGCATAGACGGATCCCTCGGCGAAGTAACGACCCGGACAAATCCTGCAAAGAGTGTTGTCGATGAGTTCAATGAGTAGTAGTATGAAGGAGACGTGCGACGTACCTTCGTCCGTAGCCGAAGACTATGGTAGCTGGATCTTGGACGTTATGATCTAGTCTACCATCTTTGAGGAAACGCTCTGGGTTGAATGCCTCCGGGTCTTGGTATATTCTTGGATCTCTGACATACGCCCTAGTAGTTGAACCGACAGACTCAGCCATGACATATTCAAGGTCTCGTGGGGAGAAGCATACCATGGATTGCATACCACTGCAGAACGCGCTGGAATACGGTAACCGCCGTACTCGTCTTCCTCTATTGAGTAGTGAACGAGGGCAAGCGGCACCACGGGACGCCAGCGGAAGCACTCTTTGATGACCGCAGTTACGTAGGGAAGATTGTCTTTGTCTGCGAACGTGGGAAGGCGATGTGGCCCGACAACGGTATCGAGTTCGGCCTGCGCACGTTTCTGGAATTGCGGGAAGGAGGCCATAGCAATGTAAAATGTCTGGAGTGTAGAGAGCGTCTGTAACGTGTAGCAGTCAGTCTACGCTCATTACTGTATGGTAGAAGGCAATGCACCGTGTCGGCACCGCCTAGATGAGGTATACGTCAGCCGGGGTTGCTGCTGATAGGTGTAGTACCTCAACATACCGGCGTAAGCAGATGCGATGGCATTCTTCGACCACTCCTCCTGTTCAACTGCAGCTTCTTCATCGAGATGAGACATGCGCTCAAGCAAGCCACTGGCCATCGAGGGCACAGGGGAACCCTCACGCTGAGACAAGGGTGTTGATACTTCGTCAGCTATCGAACGAATGATAGGCTCCTAGCTATCACTCACCAAAGCAGACATAGCAGCCTCCCATGGTAGGTCTCGCATCTTTCGGACAATCGGGTACCATTCCGCGGCTTCCCGCTTGAAACCCGCTCCAGGCATGAAAGATGGAAGGAATCGCAGGATTGGGAATGGCTCGACCAGATACTTTCCGGGAAGGAAGGCCAAAGAGAATGTGGCCATAGCTGTCTCTGCGATACCTAGGTAGTCCGTGTCCTTGTGCTCGTCTACATCAATGCCGTAACCCACTCGGATAGTTATGGCACCAAATAAGCTAGGCAAAGGATAAGGTTAGACACTATTCCGCACTGCGCTAATGTCCCGGGGCTCACTGTCGCCCATGGTGAAGGAAATTCTTGGGATCTTCTACAACCCGAAGTAGGTATTTACAGGCCTCCCGTTCTTGAATTGGACGGTAGCGGAGAACGGCGTTTGGGTGCATATACTCATGAAAAAGGCGTCTCGTCTTCCTCCACTGGGGGCCGTAACCATTGACCGAGAATAGCCACGTCCACCCTGTCCTGAGGCCAAACACAACGTCAGTGATATACATTGCCTCCGAAAAGTATGTTCCTACAGGGAAGCCATGGACGAAAAGAGCCTGCCGGAGTAGTTGGAAGAGCGCTTCTCCAACAAGTCAATGGCGGCTTTTTGCGTGCCGAGCACAATCATCGACTGGCCGCAAACATTCAGATAGACGATATCTCCTGTCTATGGGATGAGGGAGAGCAGGAGATGTCAGAGGGAATTGGACGTACCATACTTCGCAGTTAAATCACGGAACGCTGGCTCCATATCCCGCTTCGGAACATCAAGAAGGTTACCGATGATAGGGTAGCCGGGAGGACTAGGAGGTAATGGAAAAGCAGCGGCACGGCGAAACCATCTAGCTCTCACTAGGAGCGCAGCTAGTACAGCAACAACGATGATAATCAGAGTAGGGAGGTCTCCCATGGCTGTGAGCGATTTGGGTTGAGGAGAACTGGTGAAACTCCGGGCTTTATATACCAGGATGCTGGACCTTATCTCGCTTTATCTGGATCGTGCAGTCATGTGTGAGGACCCAATCTATGGCGGAGTCGGAGAGGGTTCAAGACGGTCCAAAGAGAGCGCTGGTCGAGTGGGATACAGCCCAACATTCAAAGGCAGAGCTTTCATCCAGAGGAATCAGTTTACGTCAGGAAACCACGCTCTGAGGAAAGGCGTACCTCTCAGCAGGGGTTCTGAGCCGTCCAATTATACGAGCCCAATCGAAGAGGCCTTACCATAGCTTCCTTTCGCTTCCATACGCTCGGGGGAAAAGAGGACATGAGAAAGTACTCAGGCCCTGCAGGCTTCCTTCTTCGGAGCACGCTTCGACAATGAGCTCCAGACGCCAAACCCCACAAGACTGTCTCATGTGATGCAAAGTTTGCGAGAAGGCATGCCGTCGGCGTTGCGGCCGGTAAGGCACCTCGTCATCTCGTCTATATCATCTGGGAAGTGGTATGCTACCGATCGAGGGCATTGGTACGACACCGTGATTCGACCTGACTACTATGTGAAGGCAACCGCGCTTCAAGCTATCACAAGCCTACTTGCTTTGCCAACGCTCGAGAATTCCAGATCACGCACTCGCCGCTTCAACCTCGCTGCACGCATTACGAATCAGCGTTTCTGCCTCCGGAGAACGAGGCTTGATGATGCATTCAAAGGGTTCCGGGTAACTTGACCCCTCAATCAGCGAAAGCAGAACTTGACCGTGATCACAGGGGAAACTCACGAGATGATGCCGTGAGTCATCTTGACCGTCTTCGCGAGGTCGATGGGTTGACCAGATTCATCACGGGGTGGTTCAATCGACATGGTGTGCAGGAGCTTTGACACGACAGCAAAGAGGGAAGCCTCGGCAAAGTGGCGTCCTGGACAGATCCTGTGAGATAACACTACGATAAGCATACGCGCTACCGGTTACAGCTAACGTCGCTTATGTGCACACCTTCTCCCATAGCCGAAGGCAATTCCAGCAGGGTCTTGTACGTCAGGATCTATCTTGCCGTCCCTGAGATAACGCTCGGGCTTGTATGCTTGCGGGTCTGGATATAGTCGTGGGTCTTGGGTGTACGCCCTAGTGATGTTCACTCAGCGTCCGAGTCGGGTCCGAGTCGCTAGCGAGACGAAATTTGCCACATACCAGATATTGAATACCATGGCGGAGCGCTTGGGGATACAGAACCCCTTGTATTCATCTTCCTCCATCGACACGTGGATCAACGCAAGAGGGGAGACTGGTCTCCAGCGCAACGATTCCTTGATGAGTGCAGTCACATAAGGGAGATCTTCTTTGTCTGAGAAAGTTGGCAGACGGTGAGGCCCAACTACAGCGTCGAGTTCAGCTTGAGCGCGTTTCTGCACTTCAGGGAACGATGCCATGGCAACATAGATGTTCTGCAGCGTAGAGAGCGTCTGGGACAGGGACTGTCAGCAGACCATTCTGACAGTATCGGGCGCACGAACGAACGGTATCAGCACCACCTAACAGACACTCGTTTCAGGATGCTCTTTCCAATCATGGTCGTAGAACGTACCTGTGTAAGCCGCCGCGACGGCATCCTTCGAGAACTCCACCTGTTCGGCCGCGGCTTCTGGGTCGAGACCCGAAGTACGTTCCAGGAGCCCGCTCGCCATCGAGGGTAGGCCACGGCCCTCGCGCTATCGCAGTACAGAACCTCGCATGGGCTACTTCACGAAAGGGAGGGTGCCGCTACAACTCACCAGGGCGGTCATAGCAGCATTCCAGGGTACTTCTCGCATCTTGCGAACAATCGGTGACCACTCAGCAGCCTCCCGCTTGAAGTGTCCCCCTGGAATGCACGAGGGGAGATAGCGTAGGATGGGTACCAACTCGACGAGATACTTTCCAGGGAGGAATGTCACAGCAAAGGCCGCCATAGCCCTCTCGGCTATCTCAAGGTAATCAATCTCCTTATCGGTGTCGACATCGATGCCGTACCCCGCCCTGATGGTGATTGCTCCGAACAAGCTAAAGGTGGCTCCTGTAAGTATGGACGTTGATTGGAAGCTAGATATCTGGAACTTACTGCCGACCGTGGTGGAGGAATTCCTTCGGATGTTCCAAGAGCCGCACAAGGTATTTGGTGACCTCACGCTCCTGAATAGGACGGTACTGCTTCACCGCGTTGGGATGCATGTACTCGTGCAAGAGTCGCCTCGTTTTCCTCCACTGTGTCCCGTAGTCTGCGACTGAAAAGAGCCACTCCCAACCCGATCTAGATATTGCCATCTGTGAGCCACCGAGGTAAAGATGGGCGCGGACGACTGGGGCACTTGCAATATAGACATGACGGAGAACAGGCGACCCGAGTAGTTCGCCGAGCGCTTTTCCAGTAGGTCGGTTGCTGCTTCGTGCGTGCCGAGGACGATCATTGGCTGGCCGCACACATTGAGATAGACAATGTCGCCTTTATATGGTTCAGAACCAGCGGAGCAGGAAGAAAAACGTGACCAGGCGTACCGTACTTGACATTCATGTCGCGAAACGCGACATGCATATCCTTTGTAGGGACGTCGAATATGTTGCCGATGATAGGGTACGATGGAGGGCTCGGGGGGAGTGGCAGCCTTCTCCGTCGCGACGAGATCTGTAGGACCTTCCAAAACGCAGAGGCAAATGCGACGGAGAGAAGCCAGGGAATAACCAACTCAAACATGGCCGCGAAGTCTGGGGTGGTGAAGATGAAAATGACTTGCGCAGCCATGGCCGCAGGGCCCAGGGGTATAAGTACCTCTCAAAATTGGCCTAAGAATATAACACTAGCTTCGCATAGAATGGAAGTTCGCATTGCGTGCCGCATGCTCAGACGGGAGAGATTTTCAGAGACGAATGAAGCGTGGCTGTGGGAAGCGACCTCCATTGAGAGTGACGGTGAAGTACCAGACAGACACTGAATGAGTAGGCGACGCTTACGACCGTGTCAACGCATCCAGCGAAAGCCTGATACTGGTCGCTTGTTTGTATCATGGAAGATGTGGACAGGACGTCCGCTAGATGAACCTGAGTAGAGTTCAGTGATATGAGTGTCCAGTAAACGGACGTCGAGCTCTTGCTTCGTGTTGTTCGCTTTCTTTCGCTGGCAGTTAGTCTCCATTATCATAGATACCTGAATTGATGTAATCGCGGTTTTGGGGTAGCGTTACATGTGCACAATGACAACTCACGACTTACTCTACATCGCGCACTGGAAGACGGGGGTCCGCAGAAGCCCAAGACTCCCTTCCGCGTTCTCTTGGTCCAGGGTTAGCGCATGCTTGAGATACTGAGCCAGTGTTTCCGCCCTGATGACAATGCCGAGACCTTCTTCGTTCCGGGTCTTGTAGCCGTAGAGTACCAGAGGTTAGCGACTCCGACGACTCGTGTGCAGCGTGAAGGCCTGGACAAGGAGGTGCAGCCGTCGGATTGAGCCGAGACCATCACCGGCAGTTGCCGTGTCCCTTGCACCAGTTCCATCTGGGCGCCACGCTCTCTCCTCTGGATCGCAGCAACAATTCCTGGTTCCTTTGAAGTCACTGACTCTGCGCTGCGTATCTCTAGCTGCGATCAGAACCACAATAGCACATATCTTAAGTGTGTGGATGCAGGAAGAACACCTCTATGCCCATCGAACCGCGATATCTTGCACAGCACCTCCCATGCGACACGCTCACAATGCGGAGACCACGCCGTCGTCGTCCTTGACGTCTGTCGTTGAACGACTTTCTCCGTTTTTCCGTTTCGCCCCTCTCCACAGTATACTACTTCGGTCTCCCTTGGGACCTCCAAAACTCGCTGCTAACGTTCACGCCAAGGTGAGTATATGCTCAGTGGGCATCAGACGCATAGCTCAACCTTGTGATCAGGCAGTCCAGTATGGCAGCTACTTCGGGTCCAGCAACGATGCACGCACATTCTGTCTCAGAACTCCGGCCTGAAGCACCCGCGAATGATTCGCATCCGTTGGAGACGCTTCCCGGACAGGCCTCCAAGCGAGAGGTGTACAAGGGCTACGTCAGAGCTCAGCGAAGCGCGCACAACAATCTCGCACCAATCCATCGTTTTCTTCCGACTGAGATTCTCATTGAGGTGTTCGCCCACATCATACCAACATCTTGCACGGCTCTCTGTCTCCTCTCCGTATGCCGCAAATGGCGGTACATCGCCCTGAGGACCCCAGAGTTCTGGTCCGACCTACTTCGCATACCTGTCGTAACGCGGGCAGCTGTTCGAGGGGACCCGGCCGGGGTCGAACGCTTTCGAACGTTCTTACAGCGATCGGCTCCTATCAAGTTTTCCTTCAACGTTCTATGCCTCCCATCGCACGTCTCGGAGGTCCTGGGGGCCCACCTGAACCAGATAGGAGGACTCAAGGTTCGCGTCAGCGGTGACGAAGCCGTGGTCTTGTATGGCTGGCTGGCAACGGGGATGCCTCTCCTGCAGGAGCTCGAAATCTTTCACAAAGCCGCTTACCCTCTGAATCCGTCGTATAGAGATGCTCTCCGCGCGCTCCAGTGCACCGACTTCGACCTACCACGGCTTCAAACCCTCCGGGTGTCACCCGCGTTCTTCGTACCCGGCCTCGCCGTGCCATCCTTGCAGACTCTGCACGTGGGCGGATGCTGCTGCGATGATTGTCGTGGAGACGGGAAGACGTACACGTTGCACGATCTGTCGTCATTCCTGAGGCGATGTCCATATCTCTTCTCGGTAAAGTTCTCGATGGGTTCCGAACCGCTTAGCGAGCCCGGGGAGCTCTCTCATCGCCCCGTCTCCCTACCCCAGCTGAAGACCCTCACCTTTGAGCACTATCAAGCTTACTCCCTTCGTGACGTGCTGTCTAGTCTCATCATTCCTCACACAACCATCGTGCGAATCAACTCGGAGACCTTCGCGCAGGGCGGCGAGACGTATTTCCCTCCTGCTCTCCGCAAGCTCCCTCTACCCTGGGCTCTGCGCTCCCTGCGCGTCGTCGTCGGGACGTGCACCTGCGACCTCCTCGGCGCGAACCTTCGGAACGAATCCGGCAGGGTCAAGGTCGGGTGGAAGACGATCGGCGTCCTCAACCGCCGCACAGAGATCTTCCGCGACTTCGCCGACCTCTTCGCCTCCCCCGCCGTTTCACGCCTCCACATCTCCGTCGCGTCAAATCTGTACCCCACGTGCCTCGATGGCCCCCGCATGGCCGCGCTGCTGTCGGCGTTCCCGCAGCTCACGTTCCTGAGGGTGGGCAGGAAGTGCCACGACCTCTTCACGTACCTCCTCGCACAGTCAGACCCTCCACCGTGCCAGCGCCTGGATCACGTCATCGCTCTTTGGAGCGTCGCGTGGGAGGACGAGTTTTGGGAGAGCTGCGATCTCGTCGAGAAGACCCTCGCGCATCGCGCGGGTCTTGGATTGAGACTCTCGATACTCGACTTGAGGTTCCGCAGGCTGTATGGCCTGAAAGAGCAGGAGATTGACGTAGACCTGCAGGTTGTTAGGAAGGGCCTCGAGGAGAGATTCCGGCCGCTTGCGGAGAAGGTGGAGATCACGATCGAAGTATAGCTAGGCGAGAACTTGAAGGGGAGGTAAGATGAGCCCTTGATCGGGTGCTAGGATATGTGGCATGCTTATGTATCCTGCTTTTCTAGAACTATGCATCACCGTCATGGCTGTCCTGGGAGGGATCGCATCCGAGAACAGCGCGCACAAGAGGTAATCGTCGGCTGACTTGACCGGCTTGCGCTGGTCGTTCAGTACCGGATTCCGAGCGTTCTACCCGATTTCAGCTTTGCTCTACGCTGGTAAGTATCCAAGTCATGCAGTAGGCAAGTCTGGTAGCAACTGTGTACATGGAAGACGTCTACGTAGACTACAAGTACATACCGGGTGAAGCGGAACGAAGTTGTGGAATACCGGCCCGCGAGCGCTTGTCTGTAACTCGCTCCTTCCTGCAGCCTGTACACAGAAAGAACACTTGGTCCCGAACTGTCATGGCTTTCGGTTCGGAGTTGGGATGCGACTAGCCCTACTGCTATGAATGCGCGTTACGCATCGAAACTTTTGCACTATAAGACGTACTTCTCGGCACCATGGCACGACAAATAGCACCAGGTACGTGGATAGTTCAGCTGCTGTCCACTAGCATTCACTCAGCACGCGGGCAGGGCATGCACGATCACTTCATAGTAGCTGCTCGCGAGAGTTGCACGATGTGATAGAGTTTCGCTCCTCTCGCCTAATGTCTGTGTCTGAATCAGGACTATACCTGCAAGCTACCTCATGCTGCTGCAGATAAAGAGCCACCCCCGTACGAGTCCGGATGGCCGTAATGGGCTAAACATCAGATTGCGCGATTACCTTGGCAGACGTATGACCCTAAGATCGAGCTGGCGAGCTCGAATGAGCATAGACGGTCCATATCCGCGAGCGGTTGTGTTGAAAGTGGTACGTTGTTTCGTCCTGACGGATAACTCTCACCAGCCGCGCGCGCTGTTCGCAGTCATATCGCAATTCGCTGTGGGATCTTCCAACCGGTGAAAGGGTAAAAGACGCCAACCTGATGCGCCACTGCGTTGCTTGAGCGGACTCTGCTGACTGAAGTCTCCAACGAGGAGCGCGGCTGGACCGTCTTTGGGCTTGGACGTCAATAGCTGAGGACATACTTATAGGACGCGGTCCCCCGGATCCTGCAGGACGCCGCTGCGTAAATCTCCCCATAGTCTGTCTCGCGTCATGCCAGTTGCTACACAAATGCCTTCTACTTCGCAAACGTCCGGAAGGTGAGTCCCGACCCTTCTCTATTCCTCTGAATCCATACATTCGACTTATGGGTTGTTGCTGATTCACATACTTGAACAGGGCTTGTGAGAGCATCATCGTCGACTTCGGCGGCGTGCTATTCACTTGGTCTGCGAACACGATGACCCCCGTCCGCCCTAAGCTCCTGCGCCGCATCTTCTCGTCTTCCATCTGGTTTGAATACGAGAAGGGCCACATATCGGAGCAAGAATGCATACAACTCGTCGCAGCCGAGTTCTCCATTTTCGAAGTAGACTTCACACGCGCGTTGAAGAGTGCGCGTCGGTCCGTGCGTCTCAACACCTCCGTCTTCGACCTCTTGCGCGACTTGAAGAAGCACACCGGTGTCCGCATCATCGGAATGGCAAATATGTCGAGCACGGAATGGGATCTGCTCCGGCGCAAGATGGAGCCGGAGGTCTGGGCGCTCTTCGACCACATCTACACCTCGGCGGACGTCGCCCAGCGCAAGCCGAGCATTGGCTTCTTCAAGCATATCCTTGATTCTGCCCGACTCGTCCCGGCTCGCACGGCGCTGATCGACAACAGGGTGGAAAATCTCGTTTCTGCCGCCTCCGCCGGAATCCGAGCTTGCTTCTCGTTCACGACGGTCGACGAGCTGTCTCGCTCGCTCAATGCAGTCACCCGGAACGCGCTCGCTGATGCCGAAGGGTGGTTGCGCCGTCATGCTCAGGAGATGTGGTCGGTTACCGACTCGGGCGTCAAGCTGGAGGAAAACTACGCCCAACTCCTTATATTCGATGTCACCAGGGATGCGAGCTTAGCTAATATTGGCACGCCATCGAAGCTTGCAAACTTCTGGAGAGGTACGTTTTGACTGATTACATGGACCGTTTGCATAGGGCTGATCGATGTGCAGGAAGAACTATCAATACTACGGTAACATTCCCCCACGACCTGAACACGACATCCATTGCGTGCACTGCGCTTGGTGTCTTCCCACAACAGATGAAGGACGACATCGTTGACGAGATATTGTCCATCAAGACCTCGGAAGGGCTTGCGCCTACGTACTTCGACAGTACCCGTCCTCGGATAGGTACGCAGCTCTACGCATCCCCGCTCATACTCTGATCTCGAGCTTATGCTCCACATAGACCCCGTGGTGAACATCAACGTCCTCACCTTTCTCTATGCGAACGGCCGCGGCCACGAACTTCCCGAAGCCCTCGACTGGGTCCAATCCGTGCTGCAAACGCGCGCATACGAACACGGCACGCTCTACTTCGCTACTGGCGACGCCTTCCTCTACTTCCTCTCACGCCTCCTTTCGGTATCACCCTCGGTCCGCCAGCGGCTCGGCAAGCTCTTCGTTGAGCGCGTGCAGGAGCGCTGCGGGACTGAGGGCGACGCGCTGTCTCTTGGAATGCGCGTCATCGCAGCGGCGTCGGTGGGAGTGCGGGCTACGCTCGATTACCAGCGGCTTCTGTTGGCGCAGGAGGAGGACGGGTCGTGGCCGGTGGGGTGGATGTACAAGTATGGTTCAACGGGGATGCGCATTGGGAACAAGGGGTTGACGACGGCGGTGGCTGTCGCCGCCATTCGCAAGTTTAGAGCGATGTGAGGTGAGAGCTTTTGTGGCCCTTGTGAGTTCGTCACGATCTGATGGTCGCATGTTGGCGGACTGGCAGCGTGCTGAAGGACTCAATTAGGTCAGTGCTACTGAGCGTCGATCTCCCTGGACGGGGCTGCGATTCACCGCTCCCCTCTTCAGATACACTACCGTTTCGCCTTTGCAGATATATACACAGTACACACGCTCATATGGCGATGGCACGAGACAGTAGGATCAAGTTCGCAGTTCGTCAAAAATCAGCAATTGACCTCATCAAGGTTCGCGAGACCTCCATATCGGAGTGCGCTACACCCAACGGAGCTTAGTTGTGGAAGCAAATCTGGTGATCATCGAGTGCGGTGATATTCCAAGCTTAGTTGACCAGTCACGTCTAGATAGCACGTCGACACAGAAAGAAGCATCATAATGTAATTCAATACATGCTACTCTTTGTTTCAAAGCTTACACACTACCCGCGTGGGCGAGAAGCTCTTCCGCTGCACTCGATCGTGGTCTGACATTGCATGAGGCATGAGAAAGGCTCCAGATAGCTTACGACAAAATCATACAACAAGGGTCAGTATGCATTTCTACGTTCGTGCACGAGAACACAGACCAGGTAAGCCCTTGTTTCTTGGGCGCACCAGTCCTGTCTCTTAGAGGCTCGAGGACGAATGCTTGCGGTATCGATGCTAGCGTGATAAAGAGTGTATCCTCTGTGAAATGAGCACCAGGGCATATCCTGTAACGAGAGCCGAGACGCCTCGCGTCAATGACCCTATGGCGAGACGAGACGTGGCCAATTAGACACGTACCGACGTCCATACCTAATGACATAGCCTAGGTTCTAGGATATCGTGGGCGATTTCCCTGCACATGATAGGAAGTGGTCTTGATGAGTAGATATCCGTACTGCCCGGTCCGTCTGATACAGCCGCGGGTCTACGAACGTCCCAGTGGATATCGTAGTCCCCCGCTCAGGTAAGGAGATGTAGAGTGCGCTAAATGTCTGGTATTGCCTATGTGAGCTCCAGACGACTCCAATGAGCGCGAAACGTACGTACCCGGAACCTGTAGCTTATGGGAACCGCACGAAGAGATCTTCAACTTAGGCCCTCTTCCACCGCTTTTCTATCATATGTAGTATGTTTGGGAAACATTCAATATCGACACTTCCTTGTCCAAGACCACATGCGCCAACGCCTTCCCGCTCATCCACACATTTCAGCTAGCATAGGAGGGTTGAGGTAACGCGCGACCAGACACTTTGTCTATGACGCGTTCAACCCATGACAACATATCGACCGCACACCTGTACCGTCGACGGCCGACATGAAGCCCATGGTAGAAGACGAACGAGAGGACATCCTGCCAGTGGGCCCTTCGACCAGAGATTAGATAAGATGCAGGGAGGGTGTCCGTGCCGGATGGCGGCATGCCTACTTGAATGATCTGCTCTCCCCTGCTGCCGATCGCTCATCTCGACCTCGACACCCATATCATGGCGGCCCCCGCAGAGTTCATCAAGTTCATCGACGACAATGCAAACAAGTTCATTGCTCGTCTTGGCGAAGCCGTCGCTATCCCCAGGTGAGGCGTCCTCTTTGTCTTCCCAATGCTCGTGCTGTTGCCGCACGATAAAGTCCTTGGCGCAAGCTCACATCGCTACGCTCTACAGTGTGAGTGGGAATGGCGCGCATCGCCCGGATGTCTTCAAGATGTCTGCATGGCTGGATGGCCAGCTGAAGAGCCTTGGTGTCACGACGAGCCTTGTCGATCTCGGCAAGCATGTCATGGATGGCGAGGAGCTGCCGCTGCCACCTGCGATCTTGGGCAGGATTGGCGACGACCCAAAGAAGAAGACGGTGCTTGTGTACGGGCATTATGATGTACAGCCGGTGAGTGTTGCAGTCTAGGTTTTGGCGTGAGGGTCTTGGGCCTATGCTTGCGAGATTGGATTGGTATTCCCCTGGACGCAGTATGCTTTCGGGCAGAGGACAGGCTAGCTCATGTGCGCACACCAAGAGATACACGAGTGCAGAGTGCACGGACGCATACGGCCTAGCATCTCAGCCCGTAGACTTGATGCTATGTCAAGTGTTGGCACGTGTTCTCTCGCCAGCCAGAGTCTTGCAGGGTAGGCTCTGCAATCGTTGAGCTTCGTCGCACCATACGGGCTGGAAATTGCATACGTGGAGATTCCCGTTCAAATTTGCAGTCACTAGCTGTCGCGACGCCCGCTGGTACACTCAGAGTTCCTCATGCGCGACCAGCTAACATGAACGTTGTCCCACAGGCAGAGAAGAGCGACGGCTGGGACACAGAGCCCTTCAAGCTCGTCGTCGACGAGAAGACAGGTCGCCTCATCGGCCGCGGCTCGACCGACGACAAGGGCCCCATTCTCGGCTGGCTCAACGTCCTCGAGGCGCACAAGACGCTCGGCCTCCCCCTCCCCGTCAACTTGCGCTTCTGCTTCGAGGGCATGGAAGAGAATGGCTCCGAAGGTCTCGACGACCTGATCAAATCCGAGACTGCCAGGGGCAACGACGGCTTCTTCGGCGGAGTCGACTGCGTGTGCATCTCGGACAACTACTGGCTGAACTCGCGCACGCCCTGTATTACGTACGGGCTGAGGGGGCTCGTGTACTTCAAGCTGACAGTGTCTGGCCCGACGAGGGACCTGCACTCGGGCGTGTTTGGGAGGATGGTGCACGAGCCGATGACGGACCTGGTCCTGTTGATGAGCAAGCTCGTAGCGCCTGACGGGACGATCCTCGTACCAGGCGTCGAAGACCTAGTCTCGGCTGCCGATGAAGAGGAACGGTGAGCAGACTCCTACGTGATTCCTGTTCATGCGTGCTGAATTGGCCGGGCAGCGCGATCTACGAGAAGCTCGACTACTCCGTCGAGGACGTCAATGATGCCGTCGGAGCCCCTATCACCCTCTCGGACGACAAGGTGACGGTGATCATGGGTCGCATGCGCATGCCCTCTCTCTCGTTGCACGGCATCGAGGGTGCGTTCTACGGTCCAGGCGCCAAGACTGTCATCCCCGCCTCCGTCTCCGGAAAATTCTCTATCCGGTGAGCCGACCCCCTCTCTATCCCTATCAGACGGATCTGCTAAGATACGATCATCGTACTCACCTCGAGACTACTTGTACAGGATTGTCCCTCCGCAGACCCCAGAGCTGATCGAACCGCTCGTCATTCAGTACGTCGAGCAGGAGTTCGCCAAGCTGAACAGCAAGAATAAGCTCAAGATCGAGAACCTGCACGATGGACGGCCGTGGGTCGCGGACTACAAGCACTGGAACTATGAGGCCGCGCGCCGCGCGACGCAGGCGGTCTACAGGCGCGACCCGGACCTCACGCGTGAGGGCGGCTCGATCCCGGTCACGCTAACGTTTGCCGAGAGCTTGGGCGTGAACGTGTTGTTGCTGCCGATGGGCAGGGGAGATGATGGGGCTCAGTGAGTTTGACCAATCTGCACGATGGTGCGGGGCTGATAGTCCTTGTCTTTCAGCTCGACGAACGAGAAGCTTGACAGGTCGAACTTCATCGAAGGGGTGAGTAGTCCCTTTTGCATGTTATTGCCGAGATTGCCTAGATCACGACTGACACTCTCTACGCAGAGCAAAGTTTTGGGCACCTACCTGTACGAGGTCGGGGCCATCAAGGCATAGACATGTACAACAACACAAGGGTGTACGAGAAGGACAGAAGAAGTCGTAACAATGCGCACTGTATCGAATCCAAGTCTCCTTGCTTGTATCAATCTATCATTGGTTGCTGTGGTACCCTTCCTCTCGGTCGTTGCGTGGCTGCTCAGAGCGCTGAGACGCCTCATTCTCATTTGCAACACGAGGTGCATTGAAGGTCACCTCCTCCAAGGAGTTTAGATTGGGTCTCTTAAACTCTAGGTGACCATTGGACATGACGTGCGATCACGGCAGATGACTGGCCCCCCACCTACTTCCAGCAGGATTGCAGCGACACGGTCCACTGCCTAGATCAGGTGTGTACCCCCGTCAGTTGCAGATCGACGCGCTGCCGATACATAGCGTACAGAACCCCACAGAGCACGTCGCCGCGCCCACGCGGATGTAGCACGTGGGAGACTTCGTCTCCCGTCCAGGCATACTCGGTACCATGTCTGTACTCCACTCCGCGATTCTCCGCTTTCGCGGAGGGAAGGTTCCATGGCAAGCGGAATCCGACTATCAACTAGCGGGAGTATCCAATGCACCTACAAGGCGTTTATCCAGGTCCGCGGACGTCCTCAATGGTGTGAGCACTATCTTTTCGCCCCAGTCCTTGTGTCCACGATCGTTGGTATCCAGTGTCGAGCTTAAGTACAATCACAAGCACGGTACTCGATATAGCAACATTCAAACCTTCGTGCTTGAACGCTCTTGGAAGTACTTATCTAGCACCGGACCACTCGCGCGTGCTGAACGCTCCTGCACAGTGTCTGCACCCAATGCTGTCTCCATCGCACTCGCAATAATCTCGCTACTCATAGGAGTCAGGCAGTTCTATGGCCGCCGTCAGAGTCTTCCCTTACCCCCTGGGCCTACCCCTCTGCCACTTGTGGAAACCTGTTCGACACTCCACAGGTGCCGGACCTCAAGTTATACCGTCATCTTACGGATCGATATGGTATGTCGTCCCCTTCCCTCGCCACTTGCATGCCCCTGAATCATGGTGGACATATTACGCGACATCGTATATCTCAATGTCCTAGGCCGACATATGATCATTCTCGGATCGTACGCAGCGGTGTCCGACTTACTCGAGAAGCGATCGGCAAACTATTCGGACAGGCCACGTACGGTAATGGGGGAACTGTGCATCGTGTATTCCTTGCCAGGCTATCATATCATGGCTTACTGAGAGGGTCTGGGACCGGCTTCACCTGGGCCCTGACCGTGATGCCATATGGGTCGTTCTGGCGCAACATCAGGCGGGCTCTGTATCAGCGCTTCAACTCTGACGCGGTGTCTCAGTTCCGCCCTGTTCTGCTACAAGAGACACATAAGCTGCTCAAGAGACTCACAGCCAGTCCAGATGACGTGGTCGAGCACATTCGACTGTAAGCTTTCTCAAGTGCTTTTCGTTCTTGACGCATGGTGTGCTGATTGGCTTGGAACAGCACCATCCAGGTACTCAAGTGCGTCCGTGATGAAAATCACATTCGGCATCGAAGTGGATACTCCAGGGATGAGCTCGTCATGCTTGAAGACAATCTCGCCAAAGCTTTCGAAATGATATATGCCCCCGGCAGCTATCTTGTCGAGTCGTTCCCTTTTCTGCGGTACGTCCCTGTCTGGTTCCCGGGTGCAAATTTCCAAAAAGATGCGGCTGACTTCAAGGAAATATTCAGCACCGGTCTGCACAAGCCATTCGACGTTACGTCGAAGAATATGGTACCACACTGCATACACGTCCCTCCAGTACGATGCCTAACATTCCATACAGCGCTCTGGAGAATACCTTTCGAGTCTCGCCTCCTCCTTGGTGCAACAGGCACAAGCGGAAGGGGAACCTGACTAATTATCAAGGGAGGCAACAGGAATTATCTACAGCGGTATGCCCGTTCGATGTCTCGTAAATGGCCTCGTGTTGACACTCTGCCTAGCTGGCTCTGACACTGTATGTCCCCTAAACGGGCGTCGATAGTCTCATGCAAACGAGGACTTCGCAGATCAGGTCCGTTCTCTTCCTATACATCCTCGCTATGGTCCTGCACCCGGAAGCGCAATCAAAAGCACAAGCCAAACTCGACGAGGTCATAGGGAGCGAAAGACTCCCCCACTTCAGCGACAGAGAATCTCTGCCATATGTCGAAGCTATTATATTAGAGTGCCTTAGATGGAGGCCCATTACTCCCTTCGGATTCTGGCATGCGTCGCTTCAGGAGGACGAATATCGTGGATACAGGATCCCGGCAGGGTCCCTACTCATCCCTTGTACATGGTAATGTGCCCATGAGTCGTACTGAAACGAATTTGAAGTTGCACTATGACCCAAATAGGGCCATCACTCGAAACTCGGAGCACTTCGTCGACCCAGCACGGCAGGGATTCGGATATTTCCAGCTGGAGAAAAGTCTCTGAAAAGGGGACGCGCGAGGTAAACAATCCGTAGATATGTGGCATCTCTGGACAAAAGTCATTGAAAAACGACGGGCGATTGCCTTTTGCTTCCCCATTCCATCGACTTTTCTCCAATCGAAAACATCCGATTCCCTGCCGTGCAGAGAAGTTCATGCCCGAACGATTCCTGAATCAGGAAGGCCAGCTCAGAAGCGACATCCTCGACCCCCAGCTGTTGGTATACGGTTACGGGAGAAGGATTGCCCTGCCAAGCCTCGAAACCTGTTCATTCTGACGCGATGTGTCCTGTAGGAGTTGTCCTGGGCGCCATTTGGCGCAATCATCCCTGTTCATCACAATCGCGTTCCTGTTGCACACACAAGACATCCTGCCCAAGGGGAATATGGCGCATAGGATCGTATCGTAAGTCCCGCATTTGTGCTTTGACTTGACAGAAGAGTTGTCAAAGCTGGACAATCTAGACACCCGGAGGGCCTCGAGTTCAGAGTGCGAGTCCGGTCACGACAAGCGGAGACGCTTATTCAGTCGGACTGCGCAGAATCGTTCTGATCTTGGGAATGTCTTGCAGGAGGATCCCATGCGATGGGCGACGAGGCGGATATGATGGCACTTGCTGGCCTGGCGCGACAGGCCGATAAGGGATCGCGGATCGGACAGAGCGAGAATACCCTATTGAGCTATGTTTCAAGGGTTACACAGGTTCTGTCTTGACGTGTGGTTGAGTAGGCATGCATATAGGATGTGACGGTCCACGGAGGCCCGGGAGCGTAGGCCGTGTGCGGCGGGTAGTGCCGCAAGTTATATATGGGGTAAGGAGAACATGGGGACAAAGTAGTAGTAGAGTCACGGACCACCGCTGTCGTACTGTAATTCGGCGTCTACATGGCCACGTCAACGCGAACTGACCCTAAGCGCCTCCACTGCATGGAAGTCATCTTCCTCTTTGACACAATGTGAGATCGCCCTCGTTGTCGTTAATGCGGGCTCGAGTATAGCTACCGATACTCGAGGGTGAGCATTGAGGGGTCAAGAGAGCTATATTATATCTTCACACTTCCCAAATATTCTAACTCTCGTCAGGTGCACAAAAGGTACGCTCTATTCTCGATACTTTGGCATTATTTCATCTACGATCATCATCTGTGTGCAGGTGATATTGTCACCGTACGCCTTGCGCATAGCCTCGGCAGCAGATATTGCTCCCTGTCGTGGGGGTTATTCCTTGGCCCCCCATGTCATAGCTCGCAATTGGACCCTCCAGCACCTGAAAGCTATTTGCTGCCTCAGCCCGTGCGGCACGGCTTCGGGTCAGACATATACGCATCGGATTATGCCATTTGAGGATATCTAGGCATACGGATCTAGAGAGGATCGCCCGTGTGTGAATGGAGCCCCAAATCCGAGGCACCCCACTATGCCGGCATAAATCGCCTCCAGGTTTCACATAAAACTCGCTAACATCCCTCATGACGCTGCTCTGTGCCCTCAATTGCTTTTTCCTCCATCATGGCTTTCGATAGCAGTACTGGCTGGGTCGCCGTTACTTTGGCCGCTTGCTCTGCATTTTTGCTATGGCAGAGACTACGTTCTCCACTGTCCGCTTATCGCCATCTCCCGCTACCTCCTGGACCCCCTGTGCTCCCCTTCATTGGTAATGTACTCGACATACCCTCTGGGGATAACCCTGAGACCGCATACCGTGACCTAAATGCGACATATGGTGTGTCTTCAACATCTAAGCGATTCTTCCCGCTGTCGCTGCTGACATCAATGCATTCATCTCGCGCAGGCGACATTGTGTACCTGGACGCACTGGGCACGCCCATGATCATCCTCGGAAGTCATGAAGCGTCCATAGACTTGCTTGAGAAACGTTCTTCGATCTACTCCGATCGGCACTTGGCTCTCATGGCACAAATGTGTGTTCTTCGCGAAGTTCACACGTCTTGTCATTTAATTTGAAATTCCACTTCATTGTAGCACCGGGTTCGGCTGGCTGTTTTCGATGATGGCGTATGGGCCGCAGTGGCGGAAGACAAGGAGCGCGTTCCACCAGTGCATGAATTTGGCCGCCATTCCCCGTTTCCGCCCGGTACAAGAGCTCGAGACGAAGAAGTACTTGCTCAAGTTACTTCGGGACCCTAGTGGATTTGCGGAGCATGGAAGACAGTACGTACGTCTGACCCACGTATCTTCTACCAGCTCTTCACACCTCATTGACTTATCAGTCTAATTGGAGCAATTATCATGCGTGTGGCGTACGGCATTGACGTAGAGGAAGAGGGGAATCACAAATACGTCAAGATTGCCGAGAACACGATGGACGTCTTTAACGTCGTCTTTCAGCCTGGGCGATACATCAGGAAAACGTCACGGACTTGGACCCATACTTGGGCCCAAGTTCATGTACTTGGACTCAAGTCCGTGTACTTGGCCTCAAGTCCGTGTACTTGGCCTCAAGTCCGTGTACTTGGACTCAAGTCCGTGTACTTGGCCCCAAGTCTGTGTACTTGGTCCCAAGTACACGGACTTGACCCAAGTCTATATACTTGGGGTACTTGGGGTACTTGGGCCACAACTTGGACTTTACATGTTGACTTCAGTATACTCAGGCCTCAATTTGAGCAATTGGTGTTTTATCAGTCACACATCTTGTATACTTCTTATGTAATAATATCTATCATAGACAACCATACACTAGTTGTAAACCAGTCTGTTTTAAGGCTGTAGAAGCAGCTTTATAGTCTATTAGTAAGAAGGGTCAATAACATGTGATTAGAAGACTTTAAGTT
>NW_006766976.1:0-32209 GCF_000275845.1 Dichomitus squalens LYAD-421 SS1 | reverse complement strand
CTGCTATTCTGTGCTACAGTGTGAGCTTCTGTGGTGTAGTGGTTGAACATGCTGTGTTGGACACTGAATTTGCAGGTTGCTGGTTCAATTACCTGTGGTGGCAATTTTTTTTGGCCGCCGCTGCACCCGCTAACAAATATTGTACACTTGACCTTGATCAAGAGCAGCTGTCCTTTGATTGACTTCCATGCATATCATCTTTATTCAATACATCTCACAGTGAACTTGGGCATGAACTTGAACAGGGACTTGGAGGACTTGGCCAAGTACCTGGTACTTGGCCAAGTCAACCCACCCGACTTGGCCAAGTCCATTGGACTTGGGGTACTTGAGGTACTTGGGATACTTGAGGTACTTGGCCAAGTACCCCAAGTACCTGTACAAGTCCGTGACGTTTTCCTGATGTACTTGGTACAGACGATTCCGAGCCTGCGTCATATACCCTCTTGGTTTCCCGGCGTCAAGTTCAAGCGCGACTTTGCTCGCTGGATCCCCGTTGTAGAGGAATTGCGAGACGCTCCATGGGAAGCAATTACGAACATCGAGGTGCTCCTTTTACCACATCGTTCACAGATCCAATCCATACTGATCACACGGTACTTGTGGTCGCAGCGTGGCGGTCATGCACATGAGTCCATCGCAAGCATTCTGCTGGATCGCGTTGAGGACAAGAATAAAGACGAAATGGACACCGCCAAGCGTGCGGCTGCGGCTGCCTACATCGCTGGGGCAGACACTGTATGGATTTTGAAGTGTCTCATTCTCATGGCGCCACTAACAATGCGTCCACTCAGACGCTCTCAACTCTGAGCACGTTCCTTGCTGCGATGGCGTCTCACCCAGAGGCACAGAAGTGCGCACAGAAAGAGCTCAGCCGTGTTATTGGCTCAGATCGGCTCCCGACACTGGCCGATAAGGAGGACCTTCCGTACGTCATGGCGATTGTGAAGGAGTGCATGCGGTGGCGTTCGGTCGTCCCTCTTGCTGTGCCTCATTTTTCAATAGAAGAAGATGTGTACATGGGCTACCGAATTCCCAAGGGTTCCATTGTCCTGTCTAATATCTGGTGCGTAGTTTCCCCTTAGCATACCGGGCACAGATGACTCACCACCGTACAAAGCAGGTCATACTCTCGTGACGAACGATACTACCCTGATCCAGAAGCGTTCAGACCCGAGCGGTTCTTGACGGAGGAGAGAAAGCTGGACAGCACTGTTCTTAACCCATCTCATTTTGTCTTCGGATATGGACGGAGGTGATGCCAGCTGCAAAAGATCTGGTTGATCGCGCTAACTCCGTCGTATAGGATCTGCCCTGGACGACACTTCGCAGAGGCGTCTCTTTTCATGATCCTCTCGTCTGTTCTTCATGTGTTCAACATCCGTCCCCCTTTGGACAAAGAAAGAAGACCATTACAGTTGGAGGTGAAGATGACGAACGGCGTAGTATCGTAAGCCTTCTCCGGTCACCTGTGTCAGGAGTGCATTCGTACTAACCAACCAGCGACTCAGGTACCCAGAAGCATTTGATTGCGTTATCACGCCTCGCTCTACGTCTACGGAAGCTCTGATTCGGTCTTCATGCTCCGACTGAGCTAGGAGACTGGCGGCTCGGATACCGAATGTCAACTATATAGAGCGTTCAAACTTCAAAGCGAGGGCACCATGACTTCTCAGCCAATAAGCTCACTGCGCTTCGTTGTCGTCCGTTTCGTCTCTGCATCTCAGGGGACCATGTTTACGTTCCCTAGCATTATCCCGGGGAAGCTCACAGAATGTTAAGAGCAAGTGCCTTGATAGTGACGACGAAGCAACGGGTTGTTGCACTTAGTCAATACCTACAAGTAAGGACTGTATGATATAACCTGACAGGAGACCTTGCTCGCAATTTATAATTCAATCAGAGTGAGCGAGGCTAGTGTGGATCAGAGCTGCATGATCGGCAGAGCGGGGCTTGATACTGCAAGGGAAGGGCACGGGATACCTGCAGTAGTGCCCGAACTTGTCAGCCCAGAAAAGTCGGGTTACGGGTGTGGAGGTGACTCACGATAACACTCCGTAGGTCATCTTCGCCTCCGGAGCGATGGATTCCCCGTGTTGATCCACCGCTTGGTCGATGGTAAGCGTATGGAGGACCGATGCTATCATGATAAAGAGAGAAGCCTCCGCGAAGTGCCTCCCAGGACAGATCCTATCGGTCGAGTCTTGTCAGCATACTGCCGATGAAGGACAAGGGTCCAGCGGACGATATGCTAATGCACATACCTACGTCCATATCCAAATACGAACGTGTTGGGGTCTCTGACCTCCGTATTGATCTTGCCGTTTTTGAGAAAGCGTTCTGGATTGAAGGACTCTGGATTTGGATAGACACGTTCGTCGCGCGAGAATGCATATAAGTTTGCAATGACGGCGGACCCCTTGGGGATGAAGTAGCCCCTGAACTCGTCATCCTCAAGCGAACGATGAGGAATGCCGAGTGGGACCACAGATTGCCATCGCATGGACTCCTTCGCAATAGCAGTGATGTAGGGAAGCGACTTGTGGTCCTCGAAGGTAGGAAGGCGGTCAGACCCGACGACGGCGTCGAGCTCGGCACGGGCTTTTACTTGGACTTCTGGGTAGCATGCCATCGCCATGAAGAATATTTGAACAGTCGACATCGTCTATAGGCAACATCAACTGTCGTCGGGTCAAATCAAAGGTCAGCGAAGCTTACCGTATCAGCACCGGCTAGAGGACGACACGTAAACTTGGAACAACACTAATTGGAAAGGAAGAATCGGGACACACCGGCATACACAACGGCGGATACGTCCCGAGCAACCATCTGTTGTTCTGCAATGTCTATGTCAGTCTTATCCAGGGCAGTCTGCATCAGCGTGGTCGCAATGGACGATTCTGCTTCCCCCGTCATCTGTTATGCGCGTGTGAGCACTCCGATTGCATGGACGAATGCCCAGTTGCCATACCCAAGATTTCATCATCTTCTCAAAAGGAGCGTCACGCATGTTGTGCGCAATCTTCTTCCAGGCCGCGGCAGTGCGCTTGAAACCTGCACCGGGAAACCAATCGGGGAGTTTCTTGAGGACCGGAAAGGTCTCCACAAGGAATGCCCCAGGGACGAATGCCTCGTTGAATGATGCTACGCCTCTCTCGACAGCTGCCACGTACGGGTCCTGCTCATCGACTACTTCGATACCATAGGAGATGCGCATGCTGGTTGACGCGAAGGAACTATACGCAGCAAAAGCGAAGGTTGAGCCAACATCGCTAGTGAAGTCACAATAGAGCCAAAGAAGTAAGCAGTAGAGGTACGCACTGGCGGACTTGATAGAGGAAGGTATCTGGTTTTTCGAGAAGCTTCTTGAGAAAGTTCAGGGCTTCGCGCTGTTGCAAAGGCTGATACTGGGAGACGGCAGTTGGATTGAAGAATTGATGCATCTCCTTCCTTCTGCGGCGCCAAGGCAGACCATAGGGCATGAGCACGAACGTCCACTCCCATCCAGCACTGAACGAACAAGGAGTGAGCAGGTAGCAACGGTTTCGAGTGGATATGCAGATGAGCACATGTCACTCACAGTTCCCTCATTGCCGATGGCTGTCTGTCAGAATAGATTGCGGAACGCTTATCCAGAAGCTCGGATGCCGCTTCATGGGAGCCAATGATGATCATCGGTTGACCGAAGGCGTAGAGATAAACGACATCACCTGAAAAACCGACCAGACGGGATATAGTGAGTGCCATGTGAGGAGCGATGGACAATCCGACGCTGGACATACCGTACTTGTCATTCATCTCCTTGAATCGCTGGCCCATCATCGTTGTAGGTACATCAGCGGCATTTCCAATGAGGGGGAGGGGTCTGGGACCAGGAGGAAAGGGAAGAGATTTTCGCCCCCATTTGGTTTGGAAGATGGAACTGAAAACGATAAAGAGGAATGAGAGGATAAGCAAAGCCCAGACTGGCTGGTGCGCAGCCATCTTGAACTCTGGATGAGAGACGAAAGTAGCCATGTAGAGCCAGGAAGCCGTGAAGCTCATGGTTCTCATATAGGGCTATAGAGGTAACCATCAACCGAGGGGCTTATATACGAGGCTAGGCACGAGTGGCGTCTATGATTCTCCAGCGTACACTGAAAGAAGAAGGCGAAGGACATGTGAGGCCAAGCGGGTATACGTCTTTCCCGATGCATGGGGGAGCCGGTGAGATCTCGAGTAGCATTCCAGTCTCGAATTGTGAGGCGCTTGGCACCCCATCAGCGGGCTGCTTCTGCCATTGGATCTAGGCAAAGGTGCGTTCCACGCCATTCGGAGCATCGGAATGTTTCAGGTGCCAGGGGCCCCAGCGTTGTATCCTGTTTAGGAAGTTGCTCCTTCAATACGGGACGGTGAAGGGTCAGATGCAATCCTACGATACTGGAGCCGCAAACCTTAAGGCCTTGGCTTACTAAGGAAGCTCGAGCAAGCACATTGCGTTCGAACTTTGTGTCATTCAAGCCATTTATCGCGATACCCTTGCTTAGCTCCAGAGGGACTCGGAATGCACTCGCGCACACAAGCTAGTCTCGTACCTGTCTTCATAGATGTCAGACTTCTACTGTTTCAGATGACTCACGGAAGGATACTTTGCGTCTTCTGGAGTTCTAGGTGCGTGAGGTTGTCCACTCCACCGGCTGGCCGGTCGAAGCATGTCACAGCAAAAATAAGCGGCCCCTCAGTACAATGGCGCCGTGGCAAATGCCTTTCTGTAACAGTAGAGTCAGTCTTTACATCTGTCTGGACACGAAAGACATCGGCAGAGCTCGTACGGAAATGACCTTACTAAATCCAATATCCGAACGCAGGTGTCGCAGAATCGGGGTGATTGAGTTCCAGGCGGTCATCCTGAGAAACCGGTTTAGCTGTGAACGTTTCTGGGTTGTCATCTACGCGCGGATCATCTGCACAAGCCCTGCAGGAATTCCCGACAAGGGCTAAATCCAAGATCTGATATACCACATGTTCGTGATAAAGTGTAGCTCGAAAGTGTAGCCCATTGGAATTAGGTACCCCTCATATTGGTCATCTTGGAAAGACATGTGCGATACTCACAAGAGGTACAACGGGCGCACACAGCTAAGACATAACCGCGCAGCCAATATGATTTTGGAAAAGGAGATATCGGCTTGATCTCGTGACTACCGTTCAAGTTCGGGGTGGACCTTCTTCTGAGCTTTTGGAGATGATGGATGTCGTAGCCGAGAAGGTAGTCCGAATCGTGGATAGCGTCTGGTACCCGACGGAGATTAGACGAAATGAAACCACAGACAGGCCTGGATTGCACTTACCGTATCCGCGTCATGACGTCACAACCTATTGATTGGACCGAGACAGACTGCTGTTACGACTCGGAACCATCGCCTGTTAGGCTGCGGACCACTTCTTCCTCCTTGCGAGCTTCTTCGGGATTCATCTAGGCAACGCGCTGCATCAATACCGTCACCTACGAAGGACATTCCCGCTTCAAGTCAATTTCGCGAGGACAAAGTACGAAGGGATCGATGATCGATTTAGCGACCACACTTACGGATGTTTTAGACAAAGCTAATTGTGTCGACCATGTGCCGTCGAAGTGCCTCCTGCTTCTGCGATTGTCTTTGCATGATGGCACTACGATCGCAGAGCCCGATCATCGCCCGCGGATGCATGAGTTGTCACGGCATATAGTGGGCATATCGATGCTGCCGCTGTCATTTCGTTCAAACGGACGCAGAGATGGCGCTTAGTGAAACGAATACATGCGACGCACTGGATGGACAGTTGGAACCCGTTTGGAGAAGTCGATTGCTGGTTCGTGCGTGCCACCATCCTCATTAGGGCCTCTGGTGCGTCAAGGTGCACAATGCCCCTCGGTCATAAGTCAGACACACCAGACGTGACACGAGAAATACGGCCGTAGTGACATACCGTACCTGTCGTTCATCGCGTAGACGATTGTCACCAAATTCGTGAGGACACATCGAAGGCGTTGCTAATGACTGGTAGGGAAAGGTCCGTTACGCGAATGACGACGCGAAGTCCGGGAATTTGGTACTAGCCATGCAGAGACCAGAGCATCTCTGCAACCCATCGGGTCGTGTCTATGGAAGAAAGTTCGCGTGTGTAGCCGTCGTTCGTTGTCGGAACTGGTCACCACCTCGTGAGTCCTACAGGCTTCCTGCACTCTTTCCAAACTTCCTCACGTGAGCTGCGAGACCATCAAGGAATAAGGTCACCCGACGGCCTGTGTGATGATCCTGTAGAGGAAAAATAAATGCAGGAAACGCGGCCAAGCGGTCCTGAAGCCGGAGAAATGAGTGGACGGCGACGGTGCAAGGTCTAAAGAGAGAGGTGGCGTGGCATTGGTTCCGGGCTGGATCTGGTGGAAGTTTGAGTCCGAATCTGGCAGCATCGTGAGCCGCATCGGCTCGTGTGGGTCAAGATGATCCATAAGAGGAAGCAGAGATCATGCATTCGACAATTTTCGAGACAATAGCAGGGAAGCGTACAGCACAGGAACAAGGAGCTTGGTGACACCTGTGCGGGAATACCAACGTGACGGAACTTCGGCAAGCAGCTCTCCTCCGTCAGGATCCGACGCGCATCCTAATCGATGGAAAGAGGGTGGGATATTACATGGGAGTGAGACTCTGTCGAGCTAGCCTCATTCGGCTGCCACAATGCTGCTGCTCCTTGTAGGAAGCAAAAGATACCGAAGTTATCGCACATATACGTAACATGCCCGGCCCTGGCGGGCACTGTAGCGCTGGCGTTTACAGCTAGCGTTGACAAGAGGTGACCGCTCCGTGGCCGCGTCTGGGTAGCCTCCGTGTATTCAGCATGTTCGCTGATACAGGTTACAGTCTGCCCATGTGCATAGCATCCCATGAGTCGAAGCCGGAGAAGGCAATATCAAGACCATTGACAAGATATTGCCCTCCACGCCTACCCTCGGCCGTCACCCGAGCAAGCCCATATACCGATGACGACGCGCAGGTTTGACGATACACAACAGGAATAAGGAGCGCAGCTCCGGAAACTTCAGAGGTTGGTGACGGGTGCGACGGGAAGTCTCCCACATACACAGATTTATAAGCCGGAAGGGAAGACGAAGGGCATATTAGCGACGGGTGGCAGGGAGGGCATCGATGGACATGTCCAGAGTGGAGCATCCTGCGAGTAGTCGGGAGACTGCTATCGTTGTTACGAGCCGTCCACGCGCACGCGCCATCCACTGAAAGGCGGCCAATGATCATTCTTATGCCCGATATGGAGGAAGTACTCACGGGCCTGTTTAGGTGGTATCTTCCGTCCAGCTGAAGACACAGAGGGAAGACTCTACACCGATGGTCAGTAGTACATTGTCATGGCTAGCCTACAGTGCTCCCGAGGACGCGAGGAGCAGGCGCACCTAGGGTTGTCCAGCTCCTTTCCGTTTCCCTCGCCTGCTGCCGAACCCTCTGATATCACCACCCTGCCCTCTCCCATCCGCTCCTGCCTGTGTAATCGGTAGACCTTTGGGTTCTCGAGTGATCTCAACAGGTGGTGGGCTCTTCTTGAGGGCCTGAGGCGGTTGCAAGCCTGATTCGCCCGGCGTATCTGAGGACGGACTGCTGTCCCCGAAGATGCGATCGCGCGCGGCCTGATAACGTGCTTCGCGCTCCGCGTAGGTACCCGAGGGAGCGTTTGACGAGGGGCTGCTCGAAGCGGAAACTGAGGACGGAGGAGATGAAGGGGATGGAGTCGCGATGGGTCGTTTGAGTATGCGGAGGACTGGTTGAAAGGCCGCAGGTGGCGGAGACGTGACTGAAGGCCCACTTGTACTGGATCCCGCTATGACGAGCTCCGGCATCCTGGCGCGTTTATTTCTGTTGGGAAGAACACGAAGACAAGGCGGTAGTTGGGTAGGCTGTTCAAGATCATGGTCACAGCGAGATATCTCCAGGTACTTACGCTTCCTCCCAGACCTTCTGTGGATCTTCCACCTCTCCTAGCTCATCTTGGTCATCGTCCCAGTCATCTCTTATGTGATCTGATGCAGGATTCACACGCCCTTGGATTGATGTCGCCTGCGAGAGTCACGAACGATGTCGGCTCAAATGCGGTGGCGCACGTACTGCTGGTGAGCCCCAGGAATCGGTTTGGATCTTTGACTGGGCTGATGACATTATCGGGGGCAAGCTCACAAAGCAATTTTGGACGCAGTATTGAGGTAAAGACAGAAGGACGTCAGCGGCCGTCGAGCGAGGACGCTGAATGAGGTGAGCCGCAATGGCGCTGCCGAGGTCAAGTCTGGCATTTAGACGCCCGTGATATGTTTTCACAAGTTCCATCAAACACTCGTCCACATACTTTTCCGGCTTGACCTCAGTATGTAACAGTCACCCATTTCCCAACAGACTCCTGCAATGTGACTATCCACCGCATATTTTGCATCTATCCGTTCTTGACTGTCTAGAGCCGCTCTCCCCCACCATATGCGCAAATTGGTGTAACCTGACCACCATAGTTGTGACCCCAAAATGCTGGATAGATGAGCGTTCGTGCTCTGAGTCACCGGCGGGTACAGTATGTGCACATTACCGGGCTGTTATGCGCTCAGGGAAACTGCCACTCTTAGTACACAGCGATGTGAGTACATTTTTCAAGTGATCGTTCGGGACGTCGTTAGTAGCTAGAGGTTTGGCTCCATTGAAACGCTTATCATCTATCCCAAGAACTTTACAGTATGCGTACCGGAAGTCCCGGTTCTATTGTTGTACTAATGATGCCGTTTGTACGGGCCACGTCAAGGAGCTCGCCGACCCAAGCTACTGAGGGTCTCGGATTTCCGATACTGACGGATGATTCCCGTTGTTCTTTTCTCACCGGGAACAGAAGGTTTTTTGGACCAATCACGCACAGGTACACGGGTAGCGGTTGCGTGGTGAATCCGAGTCCACGCGTTGTGCCTTCCCATTGACATCGGCATGAGGCAGCCTGGACGTGGGTATTCCGACGACTTCCCTTCAATCTGTGTTCCTTAGGTGAGCTCTATCACCATCTCATCCGCCCTTTCCCCGCTTATTAGGACTGGCGGATCAGCGAAGTATGGTTCTGCATCCGGGGTTATCTTGCCGGTTTCCGAACGTCCGGAATCGCCTGCTGTAAGTGTCTGTTCGCTCCCCCAAGTCTCCGTGATGCAGTGTTATCTCAACATTTGAACTGTAGGACATATACCTGGAGTTTCATCAGTACTCCCATCCATGTCAACGTGACCATACCAAGGGCACTCTCCAAACAGCAAGCGAACCTGCGACTACCAGTACCCGCCAGGGCCATACATTGGAATGGTTGGGTCATGGCAAGGCATGGGGTTTGTTCGGCGTTTCACACTCCCGACTTCCCGACAAATAACGGTGTATACGAGCCCGATTTCATCACCACGAGGCCACGGTACCGTAGGACCCCGCAAATAGGCTCGCTTCTAGTACATAAGGCCCCCACGATTGGGTACCGACTGAGCAATCCCCAATGCCACTCCAATCGGCTCTGATATTTCTCTTCGTGGGCCCCATCCTGTGGACTTTGGTCCAAAGGTCGAGGAGACGATCTCATCTGCCGCTACCGCCTGGCCCACCGACGCTCCCGATCATTGGTAGTGCGCTGCATGTGCCAAGAGACGGGCCTGCCGGCTTCCGCGACTTGAGTTCACAATATGGTGAGTGTAACCGTGTTCTCCAGTAGATCGTGGCGAGCTGACGGGTTTCGAAGGCGACGTCATGCACCTAGACGCCTTTGGTCAGCCTATAATCGTTCTCGGGTCACATGAAGCTGCGTCCGACCTCCTGGAGAAGCGGTCCTCGAACTACTCGGACAGACCTCCCTCGCCGATGGTTGACATGTAAGCTTTTCTTTGACACGTCCGCACATTCCGCTCGCTCACACCGTTTCCTATTCTCCAGTTCTGGGTTCAGGTGGGCTTTCACCGTGCGGGAGTATGGCCCTTTTTGGCGTCGTGGGAGGCGCGCCTTCCACCAGTACTTCAACCAAACGGCCGTGCAGAACTACGCCGCCGACCAGCGCCGCGAGGCTCACCGTCTCGTCATGCGGCTCATTAAGCAGCCGGAGGAGTTCGTCCACCACATCAGGCAGTAAGTCCTCCGCCACTCTTGAACCCTTTCAGAAGTTTCGCTGTCATAACGACCCCGCTAATGCAAGATCGCAGCCTATTCGGCTCCTCAATCATGCGCATCGCGTACGGCATTGAAGTCGATGACGAGCCTATCGATTACCTGCAGATGGCCGAGGACACCATGACGATCTTTTCGGAGGCCCTTCAACCGGGTAAGTATCTCATGGAGACGCTGCCAGCTCTTCGGCATCTCCCTTCGTGGATGCCTGGTGCGACGGTTAAGTGCGACGGAGAGAGGTGGAGACCGATCGTGTGGAAGCTAGTTGAGCAGCCCTGGAAGCTCGTCATGGCTGCAATGGTATGTCTCATCTTTGACAATGTTGACAATGTCTTTTGGCGGTCTCATATAGGACTTGGAGTGCAGAGAGAGGGCACGGCGCGTCCGTGCATGGCTTCGGGACTGATGGCCAACGTCCCCCAATCGCATGGCCAGAATGACCAAATCTCTGAAGAGGAAGATATTTACCGTGGCGCCACCGCGACGGCGTATGCCGGTAAGTGCCCTTCTCTGCCGGGAGGCTATTGGATGGTGGACTGACATGAGAGATCAGGTGGCGCGGATACTGTAAGAGCCAGTGTCCAAGCGCCCAGTGACTTCGGTATTGATAGGCAGTCTAGACATTATCTACGGTCCAAAGCTTCTTCCTTGCGATGGCTTCCCATCCAGAGGTGCTCCAGAAAGCGCAAGCCGAGCTCGACGTGGTTGTAGGGCCACATCGCTTGCCCGAGTTCGACGACATGAAGTCGCTGCCGTACGTCTGCGCGCTCGTCAAGGAGCTGCTCCGTTGGCGCGTTGTCGTCCCTCTGGCGGTTCCTCACCGGAGCCTGGAGGACGACGACTACCGCGGGTACCTCATACCGAAGGGTTCCATGGTGATTGCTAACATCTGGTGAGTTCCGCCGGATCGTTGCTCGTCAAGAGCTCTCTAGCTGATTTGCATCGCCTTCATGCCAGGGCTATTGCGCGTGACCCGAATGTATATCCTAATCCGGATGTATTCTTGCCGGAACGTTTCCTCAAGGGCGGGGAATTAAACCCGGATGTGCGCGACCCTGCCACGTTCTCGTTCGGCTACGGGCGAAGGTATATTGATTCACCATATCGAGTTGTTGCCTCCGATGAACCTCTGTTTGGATTTTCTCAGGATCTGCCCAGGAAGACACTACGCGGCATCTTCACTATTCATGATCGCCGCCACCGTCCTGCACACGCTTTCCATCACTGCACCCCTCGGCAAGGATGGTAAGCCCGTCCCTCCCTCGGGTAAGATGACATACGGTCTCCTGTCGTAAGTGTGACATGCACTCCACGTGCACGTACTGAGCTCAACTTGGTGCCGCAGGTACCCCGAACCATTTGAATGCGTAATCAAGCCGCGCTCGGAGGAGGCCGAAGCCCTCATCAAGGCGAGCTGTGGCGATATGGATGGGCTTCGTACCAAGAGAGCGTAATTAAGCTCATTAGTGCCATGTATACAGCCTCGCCCGTAATACTACCCAGATCGATACCCTTCCAATTCTACCTGGGACAGGTTCACACATCCGCGCACAGCGAGTATGATTGGGGTATCTCCGGGCGTGTAGTCCCAAGGTTGCGGACGTCATGACTTAGGTCGAGGTTCCGAGGCAACTTCGGAGCTTACGTTCAAGTTACTGATGCTTTGTACTCATGAGTGGCAGGAGTATCGACGCTACCATTCGTAGCTCGTACTTCGCTTCTATATATGGTCAAGCAGTACATAGTGCGAAGTACCACGAATACCCTTGTTTGTCGCACATAGGCGACGTAGCAGTACGGGGATCAGTATGGGAAATGCCGCAATGTAGAAGCGGATACGAAAAAATCGGGCGTATCCGGGGACTCGAACCTCCGATTTTTCGTTCCCGCTTGGAGCTCCGAACGTCTGGTCACGAGACTATCCGGCTCCGGGATTGACTCTTAAAGCTATCAAAGTATCATGCTCCGTAGCTCCGTATCATCCTTTCGCTGGACCTCTTGATACTATCGGCCGGTGATGTCGAGGTGAGCCAGTAGCACCTGATTCTCGCAGTCGTCGGGAGGAGCGCCACGTCGATCCTTAGGCCTTAGGCCTGATCTGCTCACCAATCACAGCTGGAACAAGAGTAGCAGCGGATAAGGTTTTAGGGTTGGTCGATTCTGAGTGTGTACTAGACGTGTCACCTGACAGTGTCCCATTCGATTTGGCTCCACGTCTTCTCGAGCCGTTGCCACACGATCCTATACTAGCTTGTTGTTTGCCGTCACAAGCATCATGAGGCTCACCTTCGAGGACAAAGGTCCCTCTTCCTTGCCATCAATCTTCCGCAGAGTCTGAGCGTAGAAATCGGAGTGTTACGCTCCGATATGGTTAGCATACTCACCATCATGCATCCTCTACAGGACACGCTCTTCTTCCCTTCTAGGACTTCGTTTCATACTCGTGCGTCGAAACTGCACCGATTTGACACGACGGTCCTCGTCTCCCTCCAGGGCTGAGGCCGTAGCCACTGGGTTGGAATGTCAAAGATGTTGCGAAGGCTATTGACCGCCCACTCCTTGTTATTTCTTGCCCAGATATAGTACGTCCCTTGATGTTTGGTGTTGCTCTAGTGCTCGTCCTCAAGGACAAACCGTTGTCCGTCTGTTCTTGCCGGTTACCTTTGTCTACGGCGTAATTGTGAGTGAATAAACATCGGAAGGTTCGCAATATCTGACCATCTAAGGGCTTAGAGAATTAGTATGATCTGGCCTCGGTTTCTTCTACCTCATGGTCTCCGCTGGCGCGGAGAAGGACATTCCATCGGATCTTCAGCTCACATGCGAATTCCAGGACTGAGCCTTTCTAGGAGAAACAGGCGAGGGCTCTTGCTGAAGAACTTGCTTAAGAGCTCTGATGACGACTATGCACTCCTAGGGCAGCCGGTCATTTAATCATCGTCTGCAGAGCTTGTCCAAAATGGAATTTCGGCGAACCAGCCGTATGGGGTACGGCGGTCTCGGCCTTGCACGTCTTCAAGATTGAGCCTCCCCTGGACGAAAAGGGTAGACTTACTGCACTCGACTCAAAGTCCACTGAAAGCATCCTCTCGTGAGTTCATGCCCAATAATCAGATCCGAGTCGCTTACATTTGGGTGGATTTAGAGAGCCCGAACATTTCCAGTTGGTGGATTGTACCCTCGGTCTATGGCAACGCGAACAGAACATCTGATCCGTCAGGCCCCGGACCAAGCCGCGCATATGCATTACGATATCGTCGTAATCGTTTGTGGTACTCTCCACAGCCAGTACCACAGCCTTCGAGTTGAGGACTTACAGTGTCTTGTGTACCATAATTCTCATACTACGTGTCGCTGAAGGTCAGTGAAGGACATTATACATATGACCCTTCTTTCGGGACGATCAAGGGCTCATTTGATAGCTTCCATCACCCTTCCGGCGTTCGAGTCCCCATAAGCCGAAGATATCTTCTAGTACGTATAGCAACATACGGACGACACGACAGTGCGCCAACAATGACATTGACATGAAGTCACCGGAGCAGCCCTTCACGGTGGGAGACATCCATACGATCTGCGCTCGATTGCAAATGAATGTGGATGTATTAGTAGTACAGAGCATCGTGGCTCGCAGAGTACATCTTCGAAACGATTGAACGCCCCGGCGCATCTCGGCCAGTTCCAGGGCAGATGGGCAATGAAAGCGCCGCAGTGACGGCAGTGGTGGTGGTGCAACGAGCTTGCACCGAAGCATGGCGCTAGAGCTGGGTACGGAAGAGGGCACGTGCATCATACGGAGAGGACGCGGCGCATCTTCTTGTTGCTGTCCGCGGTGTTAAGGCCTTCGAGCGTCTGCTGGTCCCATTGACTCTCCTGGTCGGTCTCGAGCTCGGTCGTCATCTTGATGTTGATCATCGAAGGCGGCCTCTCGGGACTCTGGCGGAATGCGACGGAGCGGAGCGAGGTCAGCGTCCATGACACTCTCACGACATCAGGAAGGCATGAAGGCAGGAGAATGAGTGGTGACTGGAACTGACCTGCGGCACGTTCCATGTCTCGGCGGCAGCGCGGCGGGTAGCGCGGTCGATGAAGTTGAGGCCGACTGATCCGTCGAAGGTGATGTTCCCTCGTTTTTTGTCTCGTGAGTTGAGCCTGTCAGCAAAGAATGGAAACGAAGATCAGTAAGAGTCATCCCCACGCCAAAGTGTCGTTGACACTTGCGCGGATAGCAGCGAGTTGGCGTAGACTGCGGCGGGAAGTAGGCCAGTTAGTCTCCATATAGACGTGTTCATGTAACAAGCAACGTACGGCGTGCAGCAACAATATTGAACGCGAGGAAGGTCGTCGACGTGCCATGAATGGTCACAAGGTTCTACATCTGAAGCTTAGAAGCCACTAAGAACAATACAGGGACAGATACATACCGTGACCAGTGCGGCAACGTTGCAGATACTGCGCAGGCGTAGAAAAATCTCGAATAATGTCGCCAGTTGCTGGAAAGCCGCTTACCAGTGCAAAACACCTACGGGATACAGGTAAGCGTATCAAGGGTATGTCACCGGGAGAGCGTACGCACCAGTATTCACGATGTATAGCGTAAACAGGTCGAATGGAGACTCGTTCCTGTAAACTCTTATGAGGTTGGAATGTACGGCCCATCAGCTGATACTGACCGCTGGGTTTCCGTCCGGCTGAGACGAAGTACGACAAGAAGCGTGATAGTGAACAGAATATCCGCGGCAAGTGGCATGCCCAGTGTGACCGAAATCAGCCACTTGTGAAGGCCCATCAGATCTAAATGCCAGAATACGGCTGCAGACGACGCTCACTTTCTCCTGAGCAAGATCGTCGATATTGTGAGAGAACCTGGAAGTCGTCGTCAGCTGACATGAAGATCTTCGAGGTTGGTGTCTACTTGCGCCTTGACAGTAGTCACTGTAGGCAGGTCGTTCAGAATATTGCGAGCAATCAAGCATTCGAAGCGCGACCTACCGACGGAGAATGCTACAGAGTGTACAAGGAGCTTAACGTTGTAGCACCAGTGAGCCTCATCAGACGTCATGATTGTACGCACCAATCTCCCCCATGATAAGCAGAGTCTTGAACCGAAGATAAGCAGATAAGCAAGTCATTATAAGCCGTTGTGACGAATACCCACCGCAACGACAACGAACGGGCGGAACTTCGGGCCAGCTGCACTTTGTGAGACCACTTTGCTGGTGAAGGTATGTGATGAGTCTTACTAAGATATGCTCGCCGAGCAAAGAACCTAACCAAGCGGCGTGAGCCTCCACGTATGGTTCGCGACACAGAACGGCTTACAGCTGCGACGACAGTACGATGGCGCTCTATCAAGTAGTAAGCACTGCCATCCCACCCGCGCCAATTAGTGATACTCACAATCACGATAGGAAGGGCCTAGAGGTGAAAGGATTCGTATCCCGTGAGGAGATATTTTCTTGAAAGATAACGTCTGATTGCTGACTCACGCTCAGTGACCTAGTAAAGTGATCGTTTAGCCTAGGGATATAGGAGTTCGGTAGATACTTCTTACCATACTCCGCTTGACAGTGCTGAAGGTTTGAAGTAATTCGTGACCAGCAAGTAATAGCTTCCAGGGAGGTCAGCAACGATATCATGATAAGACGCCAGTCGGGACCCACCAGAAATGCATTGTCAGGATGACGTGGACTGTCTCAAAAGTCCTGAAGCATTTGCGGTAAGCTGCGCCTCGTTCCTGGTATCACGCCACCGATTCTTACATGACAAGCGCCACCTTCACGTATCTCGACATGAGATATGGAGCAGCGTGGATCAATATTACAAGCACTCACCAGTGTCCTAATGAACAATGCATCCGTAGGGAAGAGACGACAATAACGGTACAGCTGATGCGCAGCCAAACCATACAGTCTTGCAGAGCACAGTGATCAGCAGGCGCAGAGACCCAAGGCAAGAAAAGTACCTACATAAGTCCGAGGAACGTCCCAATGAGATCCGCGCCGAAGGCTCGAGGGAGGGACCCAGCGAGTGCTAACAGAGGATTTGCCCCATCGTTGACGGTGGACGCATTGGCGGGGTCGCTCATGGTGACTGATGGTACTAGTAGGGGGAATGACTCTGCGACAAGCCAATACCCACGGCGTACATATATTTTCTCGTCGGAGGGAAGACGTCATGGATGATCCCGACGTCTTCCCTCGTCGCGATGTTACATAACGTTAATCTCGAGCGTATCGCCCCGTGTCAATGAATAGATTTTGGGATGTGCCGACGCGCGCTTACCTCAGTACAGTCTTAGGGGATGCTATCCCGAGCAATGTACTTGCTCAGATGAGGTTCGGTTCTGACGCAGACTCAGACCCATACAAGACAAAAGCATGAGTTGCTGATGACGCCTCTCCGCAAAAGGGCGAATTGGGAATGTCACTATGCGGTCAATAGCCTGTCGAGCTCGGTTGATCAGGATACAGAAGTCACCAGTTTGCCGTCGTGCTTATGACCGGCGGAAAAAGACATCTTCGATGTGTCATTGTCGGCGGACGCTGAGAGCCGGGCGGGAGCCAGGTGGGAGCGGTACGTAGGCAGAAGTTCAAGAAGGCAAGGCCGCCTCGTCGGCTCAGGGCGCCCCGCGCTCCTTGACACTGCCTCAAGCCGCCCATGTTCGGCCTTGCACTTTGTTCCAAACCGCCATCTGCCATCAGATCCTCGCCGCCGGCAACGCTGCCGTTCATTTCACCTCGCCTGGCCACCCTGCAACGCATATGGATTCACAGAATTTTCCGAGTCCTTCTATTGCCGCATTGGAGCGCTTTCAGAGCTATCCGTTCGCCGACGACGCTGACTACCAGGTGCCGCCTACTCCTTTTGGGCTCCCCGCTGATCACACTCACGCGCCCGTGTGTATGGAAGCAAGGTCTTGCTGGCATCGTGAGCAGCGGTGCACTGGAAGGGAAATCAGAGGATGAAAAGGCAGAGATAATTCTTGGATCGGAAGTCTTCTACTTCAATCGGTGAGTGTCACCGACTTCTTGGAGCTTAGGCAATGGGGCGCCCAAAGAATCTTTACGCTAGTGGTGGCCGAGTACATCTGAACACGTTCACGCATCTCATTGCGCTGTTGCTAAGTTGCAGAATAGTTCACCGCGTCGCTCCTTCGCTTCGATCAGACAAGATGAGAAGGGTTTGGTGAGCATGTCGTTCTGAGAGAAGGGGCACCGGGAGTGAACGGCTTGATCATTCTGCCCCTCGCACGATATCTGGAATCGAGTAGTGGCGATTCACGTCGGTCACTTACAACGACGTGGCATCCCGATTCCTTTTTGAGTGGTTTGGCCCTGTCCGTGGCCTAGTACCATATGCTTAATTCCGACTCTCGTGGCAATCTCTTTGCTGGTCCGTCTCTCTACCCACGGGCCTCACATTCACTCAAAACGTCCGCAGTATATCTGACATCTCCATCACCCTGGACGAGGCTCGCATCGCCAGGAGAGATTTTCAGAATCAGGAGACCAACATAGCTTCTGATTCTTCAACAATCCCACTTCGACTGCCAGCTGGGAATCAGGAACAGCAGACGTTGACTTTCGCACAACTTAAGGAGCTCATTGAGCAGGGCAGGACAGACGAGATACCGAACAACAAGATCATACCCAACGTCCTCAGTGTAAGCTTGTCTATCGTCCACAATGCACCGTATTAGCTCACGTTCAGTTCCACAATTGTTCCAGTCCGATACTCCAAGCGAATCCAAGGCGAACGTTCGGAAGAAGCCTTGGGAGATTCAAGCCACCGCATAAGATAGCTGCAAGCAGGAACACAGGGTTGTATGATATATGCCGTGTCGTAACTTGTGAGATAAGTAGTTGCCAAGGTGGTTGGAGTTGTCGTCAAGCGCTACTTGTGCGTCCCTCCTACAGTGTACAGCTGTGAGTGCGATACAATCTTTCCCTATAAGACCACAATGAGACTCTTACCAACCACACGTATTTCGTGCTTCAGTGCTCCACTCCTGTCGTCGTCACCAATGATGACTTAGTGCCTGTCCAGTCGATTGAACGTTGACAGGAACATCTTCGCTTCCGGGACGTATCGGACGGGGTGTTGCCACCGACTCTCCCCTCTCCGCAAGGTTCAGTCCATCAGAGTTCAGTATCTTCCAGTCAACGCGCGAGTCAATATAGATGTCGCCGCAGGGGAAGGAACCGATGATCTTGCTGATCTCCTCGTCCAAGGCGCCATTCAAGAGTGGAACATCTCCCGCGGGGCGCGAGTGCTCGAGTTTGACCACCCGCCCGAACACGTCTCTCGTCGCATGCAATAGACCACAGTCAACCGCTTGTTTGTACACCGTTCGCGTCAACGGTAGCAATGTCTGATCGAGGTCGCTGAAGAAGAGGTTGAGCCGGGTGTCGGTGTCGAGGAGCACCGATTCTATAAAATCGGCCTCTGCAGGCGGGACGATCCGCTCATCGCGCGCTGTGGTCGGTGGTTGCTTTGTAACATTTACGGCAAGTGGCGTCGGGTCCTGCTTCGTAACAGTGAATCCCCCACAACGTTGCGCTGGTTGTGTAATAGGGTAGAATTTTGTCGTCATATCCCGCTGGGCGTCGAAGTGAGTGTCGAGCATTGTTCAAGTCGATTGTGCTGAACGAAAAGCCGGGGTCTTATAGGTTGCAGAGTACGGAACCCGCCTTGCTGCGGCGACTGGCAAAGCGGTGGCGGTCAGTGGCGGGACTGCAGCAATCGAGTCATGACCCGAATCATTGTGCCTCTTGATGAAATCCCACGGAGCCCGAGTTGTCCTTGAGTAGGCCAGGACGGAACTGGTTTTACCTGCCTTCTGGTGCTGGGCCAGCTGAAGCACCCTGCTTCTAGGGTGACCGCGTGCCGTGCGCGATCTCTGCCTTTAGCTGACATCCTCAGGAAGCCGTTTACAGTCTAAATCGAGCCCCCGACTAGTACGTAAACCTCCGTTCACTACGAGGCAATGCGACAGAACCCCCTTTCCGTAAGAAGGCGGGGCCGGCTTAGGCCGGCTTCTCCCTCACGGTCGACCGACGTCGAGGGCCTCCCTTACCTCATCTCATCCATCAAGGCCCATCTGATGTCGCTGACACCATTCTCCTCGTCCACCCCAGGGGATGATATCCGCAAGCTTGAAATTACTTTACGCCACTACGAGGCTGGCTATGAATCTCAGGCGGTGCAGATCAGCAAGCTACAGGGGGAGATCGTCAAGCAACAAGCTACCAATGCGTACCTGCAGCAATGTCTCGAGGAGGAACGGGCTAAGAATGCAAGCTCCTCAACATCCAGCTCTGTCGAGGTAAGTCCCAGCATTGAGAACGATGTTGAACGACTTGCTGAGTTGTGATCGTGGGGTGCGGTAGCCTACTACGATGAGAGGCGGGCTGGCTCTCGATACGCCACCGTGGTCCGATCGCGGCAGCGTTGCTCGGTCTTCCACATTGGAAGACAGGATCCAGCGCATGGACTCTGCAAATTCGCCTTCGCCCTTGAAGTCGCATGCGCACAACGTTACGGTTGTAAGTTCCGTTTCATCACGTTCGATCTTAGCGCCTGACATGCCGTAAGACATATTCCAAGAAACGCAAGATCGCGCCCGATCCAGAGCCATCGCACGATAGGCAACCATTGTCCGTGGATGATTCAAGTCTACGGAACTCTCACAAGAAACAGAAGTCCATGGTCCATGTGCTCATACCGTCTTTGAGTCAGGCGAAGAGGAGGGCGTTCTCGAAAGCTCGAACTCCGCCTCCTGATTACGGGCAAAATATGGCAGGGTCGTCGAGGATGGCGACAGTCAAGCTTGAGCCAGAAGAGGTTGTCCAGCCTCTCATGCCGCCTCCTTCCGAACTCGAAGAACAGGTGCACCTTCGCTCATGCTCCAGAGACGTGTCGTACTTTGATGAGCCCAATCCGTCTCGGGTGACGACATACAATCTTCGCAAACGACCATCGAGGTTGACGAATTCCTCTCCTACCATTCATAGCCCTGCTTCATCCCGTGCGGCGGAGCGAGGCGGCATAGATCGTGCGCAAGGAAGTGACGTGCAGATGAGGGAGAAGGTATGGTACATTCCTCGTCGCTCGACTTGAATTACGCCAACTCATCAGGGAATTATCGCGGTCTGCTACTACTTCTCGTCACAAAAGTCTCCATCACCCGGTCGTCAGTCCGGTTCAGCTGTAACTGCCTCACCAAGGTCTGCTTCTCGAATCACAGCAGACGCGGTGGATCGATGGGGGGATATGCGCACGCTCGACGTCCAAATCTCCGACAAGACGCCTTTGCTAAAGGTGGCGACCAGATTACAGCTATCGACGATCCTCGGTGGGTGCTCACTTAGGACGTGCGTGTCGTCGAACGGCCGCAACTTCTTCTATCCCACGCACGAGTACCAGCCCTGGCGCCCGTGCAACCCAGGCCAACCTGGGCTATTCTTGCATGCGAACCCGACCGCACAGTGGGAGGGAGACATCCAGACAGTCTTCGTCGCGCTGTACCAGGCGAAGTATCGGTACGTCGGTGAGTACAAGATGACCCAGGCCGAGCCACTATCATCGGAAGAGTTCAAGACCTTATCCCCGGTGGTGAGTGAATCTCTCCAACTCTTCGGTCTACGAGATATGGCTTGATACAAGCGCAATCGGCTTCTGATACAGATCAAGAAGAGGTGGGTGGACTATGTACGGGTTGAGGCGCACTTCAAGGCCATCCGCATCCGCATCGTGACGAGGCGCGACCAGAAGCGCGGAGCCACTGCGCAAGAAGTCCTGACCGCAGTTGGCGAGAACACGGTCGCCCGTACAGGGGATCTGACTGCTGAAGACGTCATGCGAGCATACGAAAGCGGTGAAGAGGCGAGTTTATTACCTACCTTCAAACGTTTCTTTTGCCGACTCTCCTGCCTACTAGAGGATGCATGTTTGGCGGATGCAGTGTGAAGGTTTCGATGAGGGCTTCTTGAAAAAACTGGTCAAGCGGTTGTGAGAGGGCGTAGGGACTCACGCCCTGCTTCCCACTGTCACGCTCAGGCCTTTTGCTACTTAGCCGGTTTGTTATCTGTGACCGTGGCACACTATGGTGTGAAAATGAGCTGATTCTTGTTCAATCCTTTTTTTCTCCTATAAACAGACCTTTATAGAAGAAAGAAAAAGGATTGAACATAGACGAAGCGACCGCTGTCTCTGGACGTTTGTCATTCCTTTCAGTTTCTGTAGTTTACCATGATATCTTCTTGCACAGTGTAGTCATGCTCCAAATAGCCCTATCATTACGCCTGTCGCGGTCGTTTGCCGAGTTAGTCCGGGAGTGTTCTTTATTGTGACCGAATTATTAGCACCAGGCACACTGTTGTCGGGCTGCAGCTTACTGAAGTCTCGTCCGATCCGACGTCAGCACAGGATATTGTGTCGATAGCGAAAGCCGAACACAGAGTGTGTAGAGGGATAGCCGCATGGAGGAATAGTTCGCCTGTTGTTGGCTTTCTCCATGAATGAAGTATGAAGACAGTGATATGGGGTCGCTTTGACTTTGAAAGCGTTAGCAGACCAGTCGCTGCATAAAGTTGATGGGACCGATAGACGCTGAAGAGCACAGGTTGCCGATGCTCTCCTTGCAGGCAAATCCCGATGCTTCCCTCCGAGTACTACAGGCCCGGGATTGGTGTACATTCACTGGTTACTTAGGAGTTCGAGACGTCTTGCACTTGCACTCAAGTAGTTCAATGTTCATTCAATCACTTAGTATGCCAGGTGCATGGGGAGGAAAGTGTTCAATTGGAGGATAAGTACACACAGCCTTAGGCGGCGTTCTAATACCGGGCCGTACCACCGAGTTCCGGTTGGAAGGCTTCACACGGCAAGTCCAGGAAATGGGAGGATGCCCTTGGAACTGCTACAGCCGACAACATGGCCGACCACAGCGATGAGGTTCGCGAGCTCAAGATCAAGCTACAACTCTATGAGGCCGAATTCGCAACCCAGGCAGCCGAAATTCATAAACTGCGACAGGACAACGTCGGGCTCAAGGCGAAGGTCGCTTACATGGAGCAGAAGCGTGAGCAGCAGCACATTTCGTTGGCAGAGGGATCGGTATCGATCAATGCGGAGAATTGTGCTCCTGCAGTACAGTTGGCCTCCCCTGCAGCAGGGCCCAGTAACGTACAGCTATTCAATTCCCTCTATCAGCTGATGCTTACTTTCTAGATAGCGACTCTCGCAGGCAGTTCGCGAGGCCGAATCGAAGCTGACCACGCCTCCTCTATCTGCCGCTGGAAGTTCACATGAGCCTCTTTTCATCCCCAACAGCGACCAGAGCATAGGGGTGACCGTAAACGGTTCACAAAGTGTATACCCGAGCACAACGGTATGTTTCCGGGAGGTGGCACGATGAGCAAACCCTCTTCACACCTTCCGCAGGGCCTCTCCAAGAGGCGAAAAACATCGCCTCAGCCTGAAAGCATGCCAAACTTCATGCTCTCGTCCAGAAAAGCCAAGGGAAAACAGCCCGAGGTCAAGAGACAGAAGCTCGAGATATTCGACTTCGTTGCTGTTCCTCCCAGACGTAGATCTTCGATCACGATGACTCCATCAGCTCGACTTTCGGAGAAGAAACATGTCCCTTCATCACCCCTGCCACCAGAGCTTGAAGATCTATCGGGATTCTCCTCCGACTCGTCATTGACTAGTCTTTCTTCTAACGGTGACTCTCCTTCAAGCTCCCGACCCCGCCCTGCTCCTCGCCCTCAAAAGCAAGTCACGTACACGACTAGAAGGCATAGGCCGTCTCTTATCCCGCCTACCAATGTCCCTGCTTTGCAGGAGCCATCCTTCGATCTGCCCTTCCCACCGGTTGAGGTGGACGATGGGAGAGATCCGTCCTATGTACCATCGAGGCGGACATTTTCTGGTCCGACTGCGTCCCCCAAACGCCCTTCACGGAGGCAAAATGCCCCATCGAAACCACTGAGCCCAGTGCGCCCAGTCACGATCAGCGATAAGGTGAGGATCCTTCACACGTAGCTTTTGTCGCTGCGAACTGAAGAGGATGTTCCGGAACCACCTCGTGGGCAGCCGCCTGCAAGTCGTTCTGTGCCAGACCCAGGTACACAACAGCGTCCGCCGGAGCCCCCTCCCCTGCGACGCGTAACCCTACTTCTATCTCCCCCGTCTCCCGTCGTGGCTTCCGACGATCGCTTGGTGGGCCTCACCCGCTTCAACGTTCAAGTTTCCGACCCTACCCTTCTACGGGCGACTGTCAATCGTCACCGCCTGGCGGAGCTATACGGCGGGAACGCAATGCGGATGTGTGTCACGACGAGCGGGCGTAATTTCATCTTCCCGACACTCAAGCAGAATCCGCGGCTCCCCTCCGACGTCGGCCTGCAAGGTTTGCTTCTGCGCGCGAACGAGGAGATGGAGTGGAAGGGCGACGTCCAGACGGTGTTCGTCGGGCTGAAGGGCTCGCATTACAAGTATATGGGGGAGTATAGACTGACACTCGGGGAGCCACTGTCGGCTGAAGAGTACAGGGCTCTCTTACCCTCGGTAAGCGTCATCCCCAACCTCGAGTCATTCGCTGGCGGCTGACAGCTATCGCACAGCTCCGAAGGAATTGGGCTAGAAGCATCGCGTCCAAGTCGAAATACAAAGGCATCCGCGTTCGCATTAGGATGCGGCGCACTCACGACCGTAAGGCAACAGCGGAGGAGATTGCTGTCGCTCTCGAAGATAAGGGGGACAAGTGCGAAGTCGCCGTAGAGTATGTGATGAGTGCGTACGAAAGTGGGCAAGAGGTGAGTCGCCATACCCCGGTCCATAGGCTACGTACTGATGGCTGCTCTAGCGGATGCTTGTGTGGCGTATGCAATGTGTCGCGTTCGACGAGGCATTCCTAGCCGATCTCGTTAGTAGGTTGTGACTCGAGCTGGGTCGAGAGGATCTGTCGTTTCTCGTTGTAAGATGTGTAACAGTCTGATCAATTCTCGTCAGTCTCTTTTTTGAGATACCCGCCGTTGTACAATAGCATGTTTCGGATTGTGCGGTACTCGCTCTCTCTAGGCTGGTCATCCGATGGTGTGGTCGCCCGTCATAATGATGGAGTATTCCGGAGTATTACATTCTTCTAAGCTGTCCGGAAATGAAGTGTGGCAAGAGCAACAAAATGACAAGAAGAGAGTGCTGTAACCAAACGAAAATGTCTGTGGAGTCGAAAAGGGCTGCAATGGCGATGATCACGGCTGTTGAGATATCAAGAAAGCCGACCACGCAGAAATTCACGCTAATGACCATTTAATCCAGCATTCCCAGCGGTGATATACTTGGTGCATTCGCTATATGATCACTCGTAAAGCGGTATACAACAGGAAAACGGCGCATCTGGATCACTAGATGCAGGCTTGCACTCGGCATCACCGGGACGCAAGGCTGACCTTGAGGGTCATCTCTGGCCTGGACGATTCGTGACTGGTAGTCGGGTATGCGATACCCGCGAAATTCCAAATTATTGGTTTGCCCGAGAGCTCAAACTTGAAATTGGACACGAGCGTGGAAAGGACGACCTCTGCAAGAACACAATGGTCAGGAAACCGTACAACTTTGTCGAACGCGAAGACTCACTCATTTCCAGCTGAGAGAACTTGAAGCCGCTGTGAACGATGATGCAAAGTGATGTCAGAGCAGTAGGAGACGGGATATGAACTCGAACGCACATGCAAGAGTGGCCACCGCTGATGAAAGTTACCCTACCAAACGCCTGAAGTCAGCGTGCAGCTTCACGGTAAGCTCGACATCCCCCATGTCACGCACAGATGAGCGTAGATGCCCGGAATATGGGCATCTTCCACGGCCTTGGGCAGAGGCTTGAGCCACCTCTCCGGCTTCCACTCCTGGGCGTCCTCGCCCCACAGTTCCTTCCAGGTGTTGCATGCACGCAGGTTGAGGAAGAACATAGTTCCTTTAGGAATGGGTATCTCGGTCAAGACCGTACCGTCAGTACAGCGTAAAGGCTGAGAAAGTGGGAGAACGGTGTCGGCCTTTGCCCTAAGTAAAAGCTGAGATATGAATACGGTAGTGTCGCGAAAGGAAGAAGAGATGCGTACTGTCGATTGGAGAGATTCACCGGGGCCCACCTGCGTGTAGAACCCAAGTCAGAAAGGCAACACAATACCTAGAGAAAGGCAGGATGCACACAGGCGGAGTGTCTCGCGACACACAGCGTCTAGGTATGGCAAAGCGCCTAGTTCATCGTAAGGGATGTCCCTGCCGTACTGCTCTTGTGCAGCATGGAGCTCAACACGGAGCTTATCTTGAACATCCTGGTTCTGAGAAAGCAGGTGCAAGACTCTGGATAGGACGTTCGAAGTGGTATCGACACCGGCCAAGATGAACGTCCTACAATGCAAGACAAGATTGTTACGAGAGCCAAGGCTGTGAAGCGGCCCTAGATGTACTCACCCCATCTGTGCGAGGACTTCCTTATCCGGAAGTCTGTCCTCGGCAGACGCCTTCATGTTTTCTCTCACTATATGTAGGGCCGTTAACATCGTGTCATCGGATCAAGAACTATATGGGAGAGAAACTCACGCAAAACACTCATGACGTCCTTGCCTTCCCCGACCGCGTTCAGCAAATCAGTGTCGCCCTTCTCAATCGCGGTCTTCTTCGCATGATATATCTCCTCCGATCGCTTGTGCATAGTGTCTACGATATGCTTCAGACGATGAATGCCCTTGATCGGGAAGCAATTGAGGAGGAGGCGACGGAACCAGGCTGGGCCGAAGTAGGAGAGATATGGAGTGATTAATCGAATCCACGGATAGTCGGCGAAAGCGGGGCTGTAGGAGGTGTACACATCCTGAATCAAGGGAGATGTATGTGCAGGGGATACGTACATGAATGCTTTAACCGCTTCTGTGAACTCGTCGCGAGACTCGGCAGTCAGAGGATCGAAGGAGTAACCCAGACCTCCTTGACCAACAAGCTCAAGTGCTGTGCGACCCATCCACCCAAGGACGTCGAGGTCCCGGGGACCCTCCTTCACGCGAGTCTCGATGGCCACTCGAAGCTACACGTGCGATATCGTCAAAAGCCCGAGGCTTTCCGCGGACAAGTGTCTCACCTTCCCAGCGACATCATAAAAAAGCGGCGTTAGGTTGCGCATGTGTGCTCCGGAAAAGACGGGGTTGAGCATCTTGCGCTGCTTCTTGTGCAGAGCACCAGAAGTTCCGAGTAATCCCGGCCCTAGAGTGAGACGTACACCACTGTTATGAAGAGGAACATGAACGAACTTCAGTCTGCAACAACGGACGGAACATACCTGACCGACTGCTCGCCCCGATAGTAGCTGTCTTGGTCCTTCAAGTAGATGCTATGCAGTGCCTTCGGATCGTAAACATGGAGCCACTTCGCCTGTCAAAGTATGAGTCAATTAACAATCGTGTCATGACTTGAATGCTCGAAAAGACGCCTACGTACACCAAGGAAGCTATGGATTTTGGCTACAGGCCCGTAAGTGTGGATGAGGTGATCGTGGAAGTCCCAGCTGTTATGTTCCAGCAATTGGAACATGTTCCCTTAGCGAAACCGTCCGAAAACGTCAATATTGGTAGTCAAGCGTGAGCGGATATTGCACGGACCTCCGATGATTGACCCAGAAGGAGGGCCTGGTATCACGTCCAATGGGGATTTCACAAAGTAATTTCGTAATAACCGCCATAACAAGTGCAAGATGAATGCCGACGCGACAAGCACCGGGAGTTGCGCCATCTGGGAGAGATGAAAACCTAGCGAGTCCGATGAGTAGCAGAGGAGAGACTGTGAGCTATATGAAGAAGTATGCCGGGTTAGTTATACCAGGTCGGATATAGAGCGACGGACTGCTGATAGAACGCTTTTACGTGGAGTGGCGATCCCTACGTCCGTTAGCAGTAAACTCCCACGAGCGTCGAGTCCCATGACGCTACGCGAAGGAAAGTGAGAATGGATTAGCGGAAGACGGTTCCCAGGGACGCTGCGCGATGGGTGCGGCCTGGCTATAAGAACCTCACATTGGGTGTTCTGTAGCCGCCATGCACGGTGTCCGACGTCAGAATTCGTAATGGGAAAAGTCAGACCCATTGATACCAAATGCCGAACTCGTCCGGTGAAGACTTCGGCGGAAATAACGCCACAATGTCACCCACTGCACGATCCGAATTGGTATTGTCTTCTCCGCCGTGGGTCCACGTACTATCCATGCCGACTTTCAGCAACGATGCTGGGCGTCCGGAACCCGAGTCACAAGAGAACATGTCGCAGAACGCCGCCTGAGAGCGTCGACAGGCCGCCCTCGAAGCGATGAGCGAAGACATGAACGACGATTCGCTCAATGAGCCCCGTCATCTGGAGAGCCGTGGCGTTAGAACTAGTCATCAGCAAATCTGCGAAACCGTGCCAGCGGCAATGCCACGCGTGCCTGGAATGGTAACGTCCAAAATGGCAAGCCGGGAATTGCAACGCATAAGCTCGCCTAGTCTCGTGACCAGACGTTCGGAGCTTGAATCGGATGCGAAAAACCGGGGGCATCCGAGCTCCTGAACGTCTGGTGGCTTTACCCCCGTGACTTCCCGCTCGGTGACCGGTGTGACCTCCCTGCCTCTTGTCCTTCGTGCGCGTCTGCCTGCTTATCTCCCCGCTATCTTCGAGTCGCGCTGAGCCTACTCCGCTCTTTGTCGACACTCCTCTAACTGGTACGTCTCTATGACATCTACAAGCCTTTGCTACACATCCTCCATACTCAATCTGTCTATCTCTCATAGGCAGTACACAGTAGTCCGCTCCATGGGCGCTTATAGATCCTCGCGCACCCAGTCTAATCCCACCAACAGTGCCTCTGAGACATCCGCCTGCCACTGGTGTGGCACCTTCCCTCCCATGCGCTGTCAGAAGGTCTCTTCAAGTCTTTGCTGTGTGGCCTCCAAGTTGTATCCACGCGAGGCTTTGACGGCGTCTCGGGCGGCTTCCAGGACGGCATATGAGCGGGCGTGTTCTTCTTCGTGGGATAGTAGTCAGAGAGTAACGATAGCCATGTAGAGTATATTAGAGCAAGCCAGACATGATAATCCAGGAGATCATTGTGTCCAGTACAGGAGGTTTCGCAAGGTGTAACTACAACAGCAGGCCGCCACATCGCACACTGGAGTCGCCCTCTGACTTGTTCGGACTGCCTCAAATGGGATCGATATGTGACACAGGTCACCGAGCGGGGAGTCACGGGAGTAAAGCCACCAGACGTTCAGGAGCTCGGATGCCCCCGGTTTTTCGCATCCGATTCAAGCTCCGAACGTCTGGTCACGAGACTAAAGCTCGCCATTGCAAACCTCCGTGGGGCGAGGCAGGTCATAAGGTCGTCAGGGAGTTTGATGACAACGAAAATGGATGCAGTAATCTCGTCTTATATGTAGCAAAGACTGACCAATGTTTGACATGTCTACCGAAGTGAAATTCCACATGCACAGAGACCACACCACGACACATGTACTGGGTTCGCCGTCGACCCGGAACCTGACGGGTACCGCTCGTTACACCTCTGTCGATGAACCGCGTGCTATAGACAGCTCCCACATTACATGATATCTGAGTCAAGACAGGTTATGGTGGTGCGTAGCCCTGCACGCTGTACTCGTTGTCATCCTCATCTGCGGTGCGAACTCCATCTTCACTATCTTCGCCGCCACTGCCCTCAAAGTCATCCTCGCTGGGTTCTTCTTCATTCTCTACACGGTCATCGCCTTCCTGGTTGTTCGCTCCCGAGGATCTTGCAGCGCGTTCGCCCCGAGCAAGGCGGATGACTTCCATCTCCGAGGACACCATCACTGGTTCTTCAAGTTCGCCATCATCTGTAGTCAGCTCCATTTCCGGGTCTATATCCTGCCATTCAAAATCGTCGTCATCAATTGCCACAAAGGCCTTCGTGCCAACTCCCATGTGTCCCTCCTAGATATCGCATGAACATGTCGCGGTCCACAAACCTGTAGAATAAATCGAATCAGTAGATATTGTGAAGCATGCCAATGACCGCATACATGTTGACCAGATAATATGTATAATCCTCGTCATAGTGATCGGCATCCTCGTAGTAATTTTGACCATCACGTGTTGAAGATTTTGCCAGCAGGGTGTCAGTAAAGCCATAGCGGAACAGCGGACAGATGTGCGAGCCACGAATAACAAGTGCCGGGTCGAGGAAACCAAAAGAACCACCAGAGTCGAAGGGGACGAAGCCGACACGAGGGTGGCACTTCACATGAAAGCCACAGGGAGTGTTGGTATCAAGTCGGAACCAGCGGACAAAAAGGACATCGAATCGCTTGGGCAGAGTGCGCCTAGTAGAGGGGTTGTCATAGTACGCGTTGACATGGAAAACCTGGATGACCCGCGCATACCAGTAGGGGTGGGGGTCATTGACGTGTTCATCGTCGTGATGGAGAACCATGATATCAGGGTGGGAGCAGGAATTGATGACGTCTTGAGAGCGTTGCATGTCATACGTTGTGTAGTTGATACGGACTCGCCAATGGTGATAGATACGATCGGCCATGAAATGGATGCAATTGCGCCGCTCGGGAGAACGCTCAACATGGCCACCATTGGCCTCATTGGCGTGCATCCGGGAGAGGATGTGTTCCCTAAGCTGTGGAACGAAAGACTGGGTATCCATGTTAGCATCTAGGCGTACATCGAAGAATGCAACCATCTTCCCTGACACCAGGAGGACATCAAGTCGCGCCTCAGGCGTAAAGACAACATTGAACCACCTCTATGTCGCAAAGACAACATTGAACGTCCGCTGCATCGCAAAGACAACATTGAACGTCCGCTGCATCTCAACGACCACATCGAATGTCCGCTGCATCACAAAGATGACATTGAACCTCCGCTGCGTCGCACATACAACCTCGCACCTCTGTGGAGGTGTGAGGTGTAGACACACATACCTGATAGGCCGGGTCGTTTCGCCGTTGACACGCAAACACCAGGATGTCGTCGTACTCCCGCTGGGACTCCGCAATCACATAACGGTTGGTTGGTGCCCCTGCGTTATCCCTTGAGTGAGATCTGCCCGCCTTGTCCCTCTGCCATGGTGCTGACGAGCCACGCGTGACTTGAGGGGTTGCTGCGCAATGCCAACACGGTCGGTGAGACGCTGCATCTTGCTGCGGAGGTGTACATGCCGGGCGATCTGACCAGCGTGATTGTTCTTGTTGGTTCGTGCATAGAACCTCTTCACGACCTTGTGCTCGAGTTCTCCCTTTCAATTGGTTGGTGGCATGATCACCAGACACATTCAACATCTGGTGGCACTCACGATGTTGACAAGGTCTGCGAGAACATCCTCGACGTTCTTGACAAGCACCTGATTCCCTGAACAGAGCCTCCGTAGTGTGCGAGGGCAAAATGCATGACTCACATAAAGTGTGGAGTAGATGTCGCTGGGCCCGAACATGGGTATTGTTGAAGAGTAATCCCACAGGGCATGATACTTGTATGTCGTGGTGCTGAAGCTCTTGAGCTTGCGACCGCCAGCAGTCCCCTTACCTTTGCCCCGGCTGGCGAGAGCCGCAGTGCGACGTCCACGCGCTGCGCTCTCTCTGGGGAGCTCGTAGGTTTCATACCGGGCACATGTTGTGCGGGCAAAGTTGTGGACAGAGGCACTCGTGTGCACTGTGATGGTGTTGAGGAGCGATTGTGTGTCGTCCGTGTGGAGGCGAAGCTTGGCAAGGGAGTGCCAGCATCCGTAATCAAACAGAGGGTCAAGGATGATCTTGTTGTCTTGGTCGTTCGGAGGCAGCCCGTCAAAGACAGGAGACGCACACTGATAACAAAGGAGTTATTCTTTCAAGATGTCAAATAGGCCAACATACCTGCAAGGAATCTTCATAATTGCGCGCAGCCATCTTCTTTAAGCCGGCCATGTTGTTGACGAAGCGCCTGATCGTGTCGTGCCCAAATGTCGGGATATGCCGATAGCTAGTTATCATAAGATCAGTCTCGTACTCGAGATTTCTATAACCTGTGAGCTCCGCACCGTTGATTAAACATCTGCACCCGATCTCCTCCAAACGCGTGCAGCAGGCGCACAAGATGGATGAGCGTCGACTTCCAGACCCCAAGCTCAAACTCATGCATGAGGTCAGGGGTGTACATAGAATACAAATTGAAGCCATGTTCCGCCAAGCGGATCGAAAACGCGTTCTACATGGTGGTATCAGTCACTTGTTACGACACTCGAGCAGGACATACACGGGTGGGGGTGAGAGACAATGGCCCTAGAGTGCGTTTGAGCCAAACACTCGTTAGTGAAACTCCTTGTTCAAAAATCCATCGGCGCGCCATTTTGATGCGCCATTGAATGTCCGCGTTGTCTTCGCGCAGCTTGTTGCGATGATGGTAGTCGACCGTGGTTCCCATTTCGCCCAGTCTTTCCTTGACAATGAGACATCGAGGACACGGACTGTAACGGATCGTTCATTATCTTATCTTATCTACATAGTTAATCTACATCTTGTATCTAAATCTGGATCGTCATGGTGATCGGCGCTGATCCATCTGGATCCGCGCGACGTGGCGAAGGCTTCTCAGCCTTTCACCACGTCCACCATAGTATACGCCCTCTCAATCTAGAGATTGGTTCAGTGTACTTTGGACTTGTGTGAATCAGGCGACACCCGTATCATTACACTTTTTTACACTCCATACCACGAATACGTGGGTTTCTAGATTGTATTGTGTGTTAGGCACCTACCATGACGGAACCCTCGACATCACACGCGACACACCGTGAGACCGCGAGCTCGACTCGAGCTTCGCCTCTGAGGCGGTCTCCCCGAGACCCGGACGCTTCGTCAGGAAGCTCTATCCCCGGAGGTCCTAGCTCGTCTGGCAGACGTGCGGACTCACCCCGAACCGGCGCTCTCCCAAGGTCCGCAGGGACCCGCCGGTTCTCTGAG
>NW_006766975.1:53425-82990 GCF_000275845.1 Dichomitus squalens LYAD-421 SS1 | reverse complement strand
AATATGGAACGGCACAGCCGGTTACTGCAATAACCGAGGCTGTACTACTCATGTGGTACACACACAGCTTCGCTGTGTACGCACTGCTTCTCTGTGCGACTGTGCATCCTGGGAGTGTACTGTATAGTACTACGTAGCCACAGATGTACAGTAGTATATATAGGGGACCTCTGTACCCCCAATCTACAGTTCAGTTCACTCGAACATCTCCTCTCATCGCTCTAACAAGCCTCTTACAACCAACAACCCTTCTAGGTGAGTTGCAGGCTATCCGCTGTCGTTGCCACCCGTGGGAGAGGCCTTCGCCCCCCGGGTTCAACAGGCTGGACCGTATGTGGTCAAGAAACAGGTCGCACCACTGGCCTACGAGCTGGTGCTCTCCAAGGACATGCAAATCCACCCCGTCTTCTATGTCTCACTCCTCACACCCCACCAGCACAGTGATCTCCCAGACCGTCATCCACCGGAGCCAGCCCCTCTCGAAGTGGAGGGGGAGGAAGAATACGAGGTTGACGAAGTTATCGACTCGAGACGCTTCGGCCGATGGAAGAAACTCCAGTACCTCGTTCACTGGAAAGGCTGGGGTAACGAGCACAACAGCTGGGAACCGGCGGAAAACCTGGTGCACGCCCCTCAGCTGGTCAAGAAATTCTACGCCAAGTTTCCTTCAAAGCCTCGATCGTGAGGACAGGATCCTTTGGAGGGGGGTACTGTCACGAACCGCCCTCACGGCGCTACGTTTCCTTTTCGATTCGGACCACTGCCTCGTACGTTTCCTTATTGTTCACTACTCGCTACGGTTTCCCTTTGTCCACACACGGACAATAGCTCCCTTTGTCCCCACGTCCGCTATTGTCCTACACCCCTTGTACTCCGTACCCATGGCGACGCTATTGTTCTCTAGCGCCCATTGTTTGTTCCCTGTATATAGCTGGATCCCTTGCTACCTGGAGACTCTAGTTTCGACCTCTTGTCTCCAGGTAAGCCATCATGTATTTCGCTCTATAGATGCTTCGCTCAATACACAACTTGTCTCCAGTCCTGCCTGTTGAGCTCCGCTCCAGTCTCACTGCGATCAGAGCTCGTCGGCGCTCCTGCCTGCCTCGCTCATCTCCACTTACTCGCTCGACAGTCAGTCGTAACATGCAGAACTATTGGACATAATCGCTGAGTCCGTCGAAAGCACCGCTTGGTTCGTCCCCGTTAGGTCATGCCACTCTGGCTCCAAAAGGTCTGAGTCTGGCAAGTCTATATGGGTGGCAAGCGAGCCCATGGCGCGAACAAAGCTCAGTGTACCAGGGCGGATGCTGAGTGAAGTATGCAGAGCGTCTTCTAAAAGTAGATCACCAGAGTTTCTCTGATAGATGTCTTGAAGGTCGAGCATGAAGTGAGAGATTAGGATGGACGATACTCTGGTTGGAAGTGATAGGGATCAGTTGAGTCGAGAAACCGCTTCGTTACGACAATACGAGACATACGGAGTCAGGCTCCCTGATATCGTGTCCGTGTTCAGGTTTTCGAACTGGAGCAGGGTTAGCTCGCGGCTTGGAATGTAACATGACAGGAACGCACCGGTGGCCGTTGCACAAGGATCAGTAGTAAGATGTTGAGTATTGAAAGCACACTGTTACACGCCAATTCAGTGACATCTTGACAGGGATCGTCCGAACTCACACAAAATAAAGCATCCCTGTTTAGAATAAATCAGCCCGTAGGCAAGTATAAGTTCGTTGTACACAAACCGTTTCGTAACATAACGCCAGTCAGACCCTTCTCCGTCATGATACCGGACGCTTGCAGAGAGGTCCGTGCACTCAGTGAGCGCCAAGTGAGTATGACCAGTAGGATGTCGGCGATGATAGTAGATGTCCGATTGACTAGTATGACTGCTTGATGAAGTGAGCCGTCTAGAATTCGGGTACGTCTCATGTACATACGTCTGCAATGGCTCATATCAGATTCAGCGGAAGTATAAGTTTTCGGTTGACATACTTGTGCGCGAGAGGAAGAGGATAATCCAGAACCACTGCACATTGATGGAAGAACGGGCTATATGTTCCAGTAAAGTGATACCTGAACTCTATCTGACATCTCAACCACGTCAGCTCAATAGCGTGAACGGTGAAGGTTACTGACCATACCAGTGGCGATAGGCATGAAGGAGAGAGCGAGACTAATCAAGGATAGAGTCCAGGATTGGCTCAGGGCAAATGCCCTCAAGCCATTGAATACTGCAAGTCATACGTTAATGTTAAACACTTCATGAGGTACATCTGACATTTACCTGCCTGGGGAACGATGGATAGGTACACCAAGATGTCGCTTGTCAGGACGGAAGGAATACAGCTAGTGATGTCAGGGTCCACGTTAATTATGATGCCAAAGTCTTGAGTGACTGGCCCACACACCTCTAAGAGAATCAGAGTGAGCAACACATGTTTCGGGAAGCGATTTACGTGAAACATACCTCAGAAGGTAGCGAATGATAGTACATGACATAGTGCATCGCTGCGCCAAATATCAAGTTAAGCAAGCTGCTATATCTATTTGTGAAGTACAGCCATGCTGAGAGGGGCCGTGAAGTTCCTGTTATGAACAATCGTGCTTCTCGAGGGAGCGAGAGCATCCAGTCATACACCACCATCACTATGCAATAGTATGTGTGAGCGCTCTGGTGACCACAAGGATCCATACCTGAGACGACAAGGCTGAAATATTGTAGAGAAGACCTGAAATCAAAGTCTCGATAATTTGTGAGACGGGATAGCTCTATCACTTGCCATAAGACATAGGAGGAGACCATGACATCGGGTGACATGTCAGGAAGTGAGGAGATCAAGACGAGAGGACTTCCGGAAATATGCATCCAGGTGCTTAGGGCAGACTAGACGAAAACCACTCCCAACTTTATAATGTGGCATGAAAACTGTGAGAGCAGTAGGACGATCCACCTTGACTTCATTCTGATGGATACCTCCGTAACCCTTGTGGGATGTAGCGTCCCTGTCATTCCGGTGCCACAGGGAATGGGCGTTGACAGCGGCGGACCCGGTATATCCTGCCCGTACAGTCTCGTTTCAGACACGATTACGCTCCACATAGGGGTGTGGAGACCCTATGTGGCGGCGGGCGGGGGTCAGATCACCTCCATTTGGTAGTGTTTCCTGGTTTGGGCTGTAGAACCCTACTTCCGAGACACAGCGGAGAGAAACAGAGCATTTGTTCAGGTCCAAATTATCCTACAATGAAGACCGAGAGATCGTGGAACTGACGATAAAATAACAAGAAGCAAAAAGAAATGGAGGCATGAATGTGTGTCGGGTTCACCAACCGGATGCTGTGAATTATTGCGACAGGAACGGGGAAAGCCGGTTCTAGGACTTGCATTCCAAAACCGAGTAAGATCGGATTCAGGGACGGCTCACAAGACTGCGCATTGCAGGCCGACGGGTGGATACAAAGTCGCGTTTCAAAGGAAGTAGGAATGATTGTGTAATCTACGAGTCACGAACACAGACCTCTGTTTACAGGGATGCGCTGGCGTCAGGACGGCGGAAAATATAGTATGGCGTATACCACCACCATGCGCGCGTCCCGGGAGGGTGCCATGGGTTCAGGGCTGACCGGAGGTTGTGGTACACCGGTCTAAGTACACTGATGCTAGCCAGTAGTTCGAGATCTTCAACCTCATCCTTATTATTACATATTCATGGCCACTACTTGGAACTCTCATCGTTGGGATGTTTGTTCACTCGCTATGCTACTTATAGGTGGCGCATATGTAAGATCACCTTCAGAGGTCCCAAACTTCTCGCCTATTGCGGACTGCGAAAGCATGAGCGTAATGTCGACGTTCTGCTGGCAGCTAGTTATATCGTAGCCATAGATTCAATTGTCGGGCACGTACGTAGTCTGGCAAATTGTTCTGGAGGCTGTTCTCCATCCTCGACTTTCTTACTGCAACCAGCACGATGATTGACATAGGATATATGGCCTGACTCGGCATCAGCGGTTTGTCTTGGCATCCACGAAGCGTTGATGAAGCTCACCACTAGAGGTCCTAGGCAGCCGTAGTAGATATGTGCCACAGTATTCATAAATGGCGAGGTAAGTGCGTTTGTATGCGTAAGTGATATCCCTACGAAGACCACCACAAGTCCCTGTAACAGAATCAAAATATCGCGAATACGTTTGATATTGGGCATGCTACTCACACAGATTGCGCAGTAGACAGAACCCGACTCGACCAGAAGCATGAGCACCCTGAGCGCATGAGACGAGTTCTTGAGGTTTTTGTTCTGAGACAAACGCTGTTTGTGTCTCCTGCAGGGCGTCCTATCAATGTCGCAATCTCAAAGCACACTCATTTCCCTACCATGTTCGATACCCGATGAGAGAGACTGCTATGGCATTCATAGCGAAAGACGAAGCGGCAGCAAGCAGGTCCCACACATTCACCACGTAGTACCCCCCTCGAAGTGTTGTACTTGAGCCTGGGAGGTTCGCCGCAATAGCCAATGCTACTCATTGAAACAAATGAGTTCCCTCTGAATACAAGTAGTAGGAGAGCCTACCAAGAGTAGCGGAAATGAGGATGGGGCCGACATAGCGGACTGGACTTTGGCGCCAGATGATCCATACTCGCCACCAGACAATGGCGTCCCCGATGATGTTCTTGGCAGGTATCGATAATCAGATAAATAGGACAGAAGACGGCAACTCACGTTAATGATAAGCGCGATGTTGATGACCAAATTATTCTTTTGCAAGGCTACAGTACGACTCATGCTGCTTGGTAAGACCGAATCTGACACCAGGGTCTTAGTCGCCAGATCTAAGAATGCATTGTCGCCGGCAATGCTTTGCATGATGGACGCCCAGTACATCGCCGTAGACAAGTAGAGGAGCAGTGCACAGCCGATCAGTAGTTTCGGAGCAAGATTGTGCATCCCTCGGCGACTGTTCAATGTGATGTGATCAGCATGCAGTGGTGGAGGTAACGGAGGGCAAAGAGCGCGGACATAAGACAGTACATGGCTGCTCCCGTGAGAAGATTGAGAACACCTGTGGACACGTCAGACTGAGACAAGAGTCGGATTGTGATGAACGCACCGAAAAGAAAGGCCGACAAAGCAGCTTCCAGCAATTTTTTGTTGAGCCGCGATGAGTAGAAGGTCGCAATATGGAGCGCGTAGCCATCGCTGTTGGCGCTCAGATCAGTCCGGTTCTGGAGCATCTCAGCGGTCTGAAGGGCAGCGTGCTCAGTATTGCAGTACAACAAATTTGGAGGTACCTATATAGCGCTTCGCATGTCATGATACATGGCCGGGCACTTTCCGATGTCAAAGGCACAAGGTGCGAGCCCGTCCGCAACGGCGAAAGGCCATACCGACTATATCCACTCCGTGTCACAGGGTAAGGGATTGAGCCTACTAGTGGCAATTAGAAGCTATACCGAAGGCTCTTCGCAACCAGTGCCACGATGTGATGCTGCACAAATCGTGATTGTGAGGCCTAGGCTGTCGTGTGGCTGTCAGTCGTGAGAATATCAGGTTGGCGAGTCCGTGGTACTGAGGTACTAAAGGGGTCGAATCGGAACCTTGTTCAATAGACTGATGTGGACGTACGGCGCAGGTCACAGCCTGTACCGCAGGAGTACCATCGTGGGTGGTGGAACTGTAATGGTTGTCTTGTAAGCGGCGGCGCGGCCAACTGATGAGCCGGGAATTAGCGATTCGACTCTGCCGCCTGCCCACCGCCTGCATCATGAGCGAGGAAGCCAGGGCATGCAACCCTGGGCGACTGCCTCATGGGTCACTTTGTCCCGTCCATGGATCCAGCAGTGGTAGAATCCCTACTTCTCAACGTGGTCCACCGTGTGCTCTAGTATACTCGGTATACCCCCTATGATATTGAGAAATCAGTGAATCACTCACCGCTTATTGAACCCAGACACTGAACAGGCTGTTGTTTGTCGCGCTAGGCTGGAGCGCGACTCTCGGCCAGTAGGGGTTACGACTCATGAGGGTGGCTCTGCGAGTTGGCTTTGAGATAGTCTCTTCGAGGGCACAAACCACAGAGTATAAGGCACCAGGATACACCATTTGACATTGTATGTCGAGAACGTACTAGACACCTGGGGGTAGGGTGACTCGGACGACCGCAGGACGAAGGCACACATGCGGCTGGACGCCCAGTGGCCCGCGAGTCAGGCGCCCCAGATGAATCAGGTGAGCGCCTGTGATCCGGTCGCATTTTGCGATTGTATTCGGCGGCGGCCATAGTTCTCTCTCTTCCATACACTTTACTCACTCTCGTTGGAATGTCGGCATTGGCGTATTCTGGAGAACCGTTCATCAAGAAAGAAGATTATCTACTCAGAGTCAGGCAGCGGCAAGCATCTAGACAGCTCACAAGTTGAAAATTTCCGTCGTCTGCTCTACTCTCCCAGCCTCATGGTCCGAGTCTATGCTGTGTGTCCTTACCATATGTCTTGACATATCCTCTGCTCCATTCCTCCCAATATGAGGCCTCATCCCCACGCCTGTCTGCTGTGTTCCTGTCGTGTCGACAGTGCACCTCGCTCGTGCCAATCGATCAAAGTTGGGGAGGACTGGGGTACTCAAGGCCCAGGTACGTGTCAGCAGTACTGTGCCTTGTCGTAGCCCGCACGTCTCTCAAATCTGTACGCGCAGAAGAAACCGGCGGCACTTTTGCTCTCCGATCACTCGCGCTTCAGGCACTTCTCCTGGTGCATTCTGCATGCTTTCCAGCTGCACTCCGCTCTCCCCTCTCTCCACTAAGAATAGTGCCGTCCCTATACTTCTCCACTGCTCCTGTACCATGTCGAGAACCATGAGGATACCGTGACCCTAGGCCAGCCATCTAATGTTGAAGCTCCAGGTATGTCTCTTTTGGTGCTGTATTGCACGACATGTTGGTGTACGAAGCATTTGTGATGACTATGAAGGCGAATGACCTGAGCTTGTCGAGTATCCACTCATACTTTTGCAGCTTCACCTCTTGCGCATCCTGACAGCTCATTTGCCATGGACTGGCGCCGAGGCGTCCGCATGCCCCAGCACGTCGTTGAGCCTGGGAGGATCTTGCAAGTATAACACAGTATGTCCGACTTCTTACATCTCTCCCCGACTTCCTCCACTCTCCTCGGACTTCCTTCTTTTCTCTCCGGCTTCCAACCGGTTTCCATGTTCACCCAGGACATCCGGGATGCACGACGAGGCCCCGTTTTTGGCTGTTTGTTCACGACGTGCTCTCGAACGTGTGCAGGACAACGCTGCTCCCGCGCGAAAGTTCCCATGAAACCATGCATGATTGATTGATAGCTACTTTTAGCACTTCATGTCATCGGGATGCAGTCTATTCATGTAGTCTCGCCCATCTCGCTAAAACCCATCACCGAAGAGCAAGTTGAGCGCAGTCTTTCGCCGGACAACACCGACACAATGGCCCCTCTCGCTGCTTTCACTACCATCTTCAGCGCTGCTCTGTCTGCCCATGCTTGGGGCAACCTCGGGCACGAGACGATCGGGTACTGTGCATTCCTTTGCGTCTAAGATCTGAAACGTGACGGCTAACGCAGAGCTTGACTCGCTTTGTTCTGCCAACCGGCAGCTTCGTCGCCGAACAGGTGAGCCTTCTACACTCTCGAGACACAATCACGGCGCAGTCTGATGTGCATGCACGCCACCGTCACCCGCTTAGTTCCTCGCGCCCAAAGCAGCAACGTTCGTGCACTCCACCCTCAACGCGACGTGGAACTTCTCGCTGGGCCCCGCAGCGATCGTGTGTTCTGTTCGCTTCTCCTTCTCAGTGGTCTCGCTAGCTGAGCATATGCGCTCTCGTATTATAGTGGGCAGATCAAGTTAAGGGCGAGCAGGCGTTCAAGTGGTCCGCGGACCTGCATTTCGTCGATGCCCAAGGTACGCCCCGGAGTCGCACCGCCCTGTCAGCAATGGCTTAGAGGCGCAATCGGCCTCTGACGCATCGCCCTGCAGACTCGCCGTTAACGGGCCAGTGCTCGGTCGAGGAGGAACGCGACTGCGCGGATCAGATATGCATCTGTGAGTGGATCGATGCCTAGCGTTCACGCCGACGCTCGTCGATGATGCTGATAGCACCTTATCCGTGTGCCGATGCGGACGAGAAGTGGCGGCGATCGCGAACTATACCGCGCGCGTCGTCAACCCAAGCCTCGCTGCTGAGCAGACTCTGGAGGCGCTCTTGTTCATTGGTACGTGTACCCTCCTTACGAGCGATGCCCATTATGGACGCTGACGGGTTGCGTTGTAATAAGACCACGTAGGTGGATAATCATGCCTCGCCTCCTCAGCGATAGGCATTGACGCGCATATTCCCACCCTTCCAGTTCGTCGGCGACATCGGACAGCCTTTGCACGTCGAGGTGGATCTTCATGCCCTTACTGCCTATGTGTACGCTCTGATAAAGTGCATTGCAGGCCCTCGAAGAGGGAGGGAACGGGATCAGCGCTGTATGCTCAGGCGAGTCCTCGGACAACCTCCACGCCGCTTGGGGTACGTGTCCGAGTCTGGCTCGTTCACTTGCTCTTGCTGAAGCGCTCACGTCTGCAGATACGGGCATGGTCACAAAGCATATCGACCAGATGCACGGCGGCACCCCTCAACAGTACGCGAACGACCTCGTCGCTGAGATCAAGGTGTGCCCTCTTCGACGTCTCTTACTTCCCGCATACAAATGCTCAAGCACTCGTGCTCTACAAATCAATTGCGCGTAGAATGGCTCGTTCGCGTCCCTCGCGGCGTCCTGGCTCGCGTGCTCGTCGACGACGGAGCCGCTCAACTCGCGCTCGCTCGAGACTAGGCCGGGCGCTCAGCTCGAGCGGGACCTGACGGAGTTTCTTCGTAGCCAGGAGGGAGAGGGGATCACACCACTCGAATGCCCGATCGAGTGGGCTCGGGAGAGCAACGCCTTTGATTGTGTGAGTGTCTCCCTGCGTCATCGTGGGGCGAAGGTGCATGTGTCCTAACCGTGCAACGCTTGGCTCGTACTCGTAGACGGTGGTATTCAACTTCACTACTGGGGAGGACCTGTGCAGTGGGGTGTACTTCAATGACGCGGTACCCGTGGTACGTCCTCTGTCTTCTCATGTTCGGCACTAGGAGTGAGAATTCGTGGAGTATGTGCTTACTCGGAGTCGCAGATCGATCTGCAGCTCGCGAAGCAAGGCTTCCGTCTTGCCGCGTGGCTCAACGTGCTGTTTGACGGAGCGACGAACCTCCCTTAAGTGGATTGGTGTAGTACAAGTTGGGAGTCCACGATACATGCGAACCTCCTCTCACTTTGCGGTTCTACTTGTACCCTCGTTGCCCTATCGCCGCGCGAACAGTGTGTGTGCGGTGCTGTCCATCCCCAGTTCATTCTGACTTCATGTAAGGTCTTGCCAAGGGTCTGCTGGCGAACTTACTCTGCAAGCTCGGTGTGAGCGGTATAGACGCTCCTCAGGGCCTTCATCACTTCTACGAGAAGGGTTTTGATCTGAATCGGTATAACGAGAACTGCACCCATTGCTGATTCGGCCATAGCTCGAGTCCGTAATATCGGCATACTAATCCATGTCACCGACAAATTGGTCTTGCCTACCCAATGCACTATATCATTTGTATAAAGCACATTGGGCGAGAAATTCACACCGGCCAAACTGTCGGGCATTCATGACGTGCGTTTGAAAGGTACGACCACTTCTTCCGACTCGGAAGAAGATACTGATTGTACCTGGGCCAATGGACCTCAAACCTGTTCTCGCATCTCAACCAAAAGCATAGGCGGCTCTACGGGCTTCGATACTTTCTGCAGCGACCTGCCAGACGCTCTCCGCATCCATATAGTAAGCGTACCACTTTTGAGCTTCAGAGTAGCAAATGTTTACTCGAGCTCGGGGAAGAAGCTTGACACGGTTTGCTCGGGAGAACTCAGGCTGCTTCTCGACTGACACATGATGAACAGAAGATGTGCGCTGCCCAGCCACGGCCTCGCACGGTCTCACACGTGCATGCGACAGCACCCTGGCACCCTATCAGCGCTCCCCCCACATCGCCGCACTACATATAACCCCTTAGCTGCACAATTCGGATACTACAAGTAGAGCCTTTCCACTTGCTGTTGCGAGTGCACTAGATCGCTCTGGGTAGTTTTGGTATCTGTACTCCGTCTTCCCGCTTGAATCTGACAGTGGCGGCTCGTAATATGGTGGAGAGCATCTCTGGTGCAGCTCTGCCTTTCGATTGGGGATACAATGCAAGGCTTGTCATACCTCTGTCCATCGTACGTTTCATCATTCATACTCGTTCATAATCTGAAATAGTTGCCAGGTTGTATCTCAGCTGTTTCGCATATGCAATCCGTACTCGCCCGCTGCGCATGCGATTTTGCTGATTGGCCCACCCGCGCTAGTCACATGGTACCGTTCTCTGCCTTTCCAACGCGGGTCGAATGCACTCTATACATTCGGCTTTTCGGCAGCTATTCACCTCGCCACAGTGATCCTGTCTACTCTGATCTATCGTTTGTCTCCTGTCCATCCCTTATGCAAGTTCCCGGGACCGCTATGGCGCCGTATCTCAATGATCGGGCCGGCATACTCCGCGACGAACGGGCGAATTCCTCAAGATGTTCGGAGCCTTCATGACCAGTATGGGGATATCGTTCGTACAGGTGAGACCCTCCTGCTTATAGATATAAGCAGCTTCTTCAAACTGACCATGTCTCTCATAGGCCCGAACGAGCTGCATATCCGTGATCCCACTGTTCTGGCAGCTCTTTGGAGTGTGCCGCGAGGCCCGGGTGAGTAGGATATCACCCTTTGCAGAGTCCATGTCGAAGGTTGATCCATGACTTGCTCCGACAGGATTCATTGGAACATCCCTATCTAGGACGAGACAGCCTATGGTCGGTATTCAGAATCCAGATGAACACCAGCGCAGACGGCGCCCGTGGACGCGCGGGATGGGTCCAGTCGCGCTCAAGGAATATGAACATATCATCGCCAAACGAGGCCAGCAACTGATGGAACGATTCGAAGAAAATAAAGAAGAGGTCTCGCTAGACCAATGGTTCCACTACTTTGTGTAAGCCTCGCAAATTCAATCGCTATCACTCTAAGACTGACGACCCTTTCTCCGCCAGCTTCGACTTCATGTCAGACATGGCGTACGTCGCACTCTAGCATTATACTGGATACTGGAGTTGTTTCCCTGCTGAGGGTTTTTGTATTCAGATTTGGTGGAGGCACGGAACTTCTTCGGAATGGCGAACGTAGTAACCCTTGGTCCATGCTAGGGAAGAGCTTGCAGTATGTCGATCCCGTTCAAAGATCTCTTGTCAGCTCCTAGGCTAAGAGCACTTCAGAATTGTTGTAGTCTTTTCTCGTCTTCCTTGGCTGGGGGTATACGTAGGGTACATCCCCGGTGCAGGTCGTGCACTACGAGCGTTGCAGTCCCGTTCGAGCGAATTCACTGCTCAACGTGTCAAGCGTGGATCAACAACCCGCGACCTATTCTATTACTTGGTACCCCCTTTAGCACACCCTCTGCAGAATTGGTTTTCCACTTACTACTATATTAGAACAACGAGGATCTTCCCAACGTACAGCCGCCGCCGCCCAATCATCTCATTGACGACGGAGTCTTGGCTATCGTGGGCGGTACAGACACCACTGCAATCACCCTGACAAATCTATTCTACTTCCTTCTCACTCATCCGGATGTTTACACCGCGCTGCAAGGAGAGGTGGACAAGTTTTATCCTCCCGAAGAAGATGGATTCAATCCGAAGTATCATCGCGATATGACGTATTTGCAAGCCGTGATGTGCGCACTTCACAATAGTCGACGTGTAGCCTGGCTATTGACAGTCTCCTGCATAGCAATGAGACCCTTCGCGTCTTTCCCCCGAATCCCATGGGCGGCCAACGTCAAGTACTCCCAAATGGGCCCCCTGTCATTGTGAATAACCTGTAAATCACTACGCTTCAACGATTCTTACCTACAGTCTCTAAACATGTTGTGTTGACAGCCACATCCCCCCCGGTACAGTCATATGGTTATCACCCTACACCTACCACCGCGACCCGCGCAGCTTTACCTTACCCGACACCTTCTGGCCGGAACGATGGCTCATTGCGTCCGGCCACACAAAACTAGAAGATGCTCGGCTTCCCACAGGAAGCACGGGCTCGCATATCCCGGTGGAGTTCGTACACAATGACACTGCGTTCTGCCCGTTTGGGGGAGGACCCATTGGCTGTGTCGGAAAAGGTCTCGCTCTACTGGAGATCCGTACTGTTACGTGTGCTCTTTTGCAGAAGTTCGACGTTCGGACGCGGCATGGATGGGATTCCCAGGAGTATTTGAAGAACATGAAGACGTTTGTCACTTCCGGACGGCGACCTCTGCCAGTAACTCTGACATTGAGATGAACCAGATAGGGCATGATGCGATGACTACTCGATTTTGCATACGAGAGAGGGTTTTTCATCAAGTTCATCCGAAATCTTCGCTGAGTGTATCCTGAAGCCGTCGTGTATGTAGGATAATGATAGGCCGTTGTCTCAGAACAAGTCTTTGTCTGCAGGAATGAAGGGTATTTCACTAATCCGCAATCGAGGTTTACCTCGCTAGTCCAAGTCTTGTCACTGCGGTCAATAATGTCCATCTCGGCACATAACAATGCCAAGTATGAGAATACACTTCTAAATTTCTTTGTCGATGCGTCGCAACACGAGCGGCAATCTAAGATGCTACCATCTGACAAGTTCCGTGAGCCATCGTGATGTTGATCCTGGCTTGCTCCTTCCCAACCATACCTTGTAGGACTCTGGCTGGACAAGATCGCTTCGCTCCGATGGAAAACCTGTCCTCGATGGTAGTGACCGACACCTTGAATCTCTTGCATGCATTGCTCATGGGTTGCCATATTGACCATGACAGACGTCGCAGACCTGGGGCACTGACAGCTGCTTGAAGCATCCCCTCTTTCCTTATTAGCGTATCTATCCAATGCAGTGTTGAGGGAGAATTGAATTCAGCCGCCAGTACAGGAAGCTTCTTGTCGACAAGCACTCAAAGACGCATTAATCAGAACGTGTCAGGGTGCATAACATTCCCGGAATTGCTGTCATATGTCTTCGACTGCTTATTGACATTGATTACTGTTGCTAAATGATCTTGGGGTATCCTTAAGAGTCAAGGCAGCTGTGTGCTCTCTATACATTGCTCCAGCCCCTTCTCCGCTTCTTCCCGTTTCTTAGCTGTGCTGGCACACCCTTACTATGGACCCTATTGGCAATGCGGATGGCCACACGGCCGCTGCGCGGTACTTTCCTGACTTACTCTGGACGGCCGTCGTCATTTCAACTTCTTTCGCCGTCCTATATGGTGGGATTCTTGGTCTGACCTTGATGTGTTGGGTCGAATCTGACTTCACGATGTGATGCATATGCTAGGACTTTTCGTTGCACTAGCTGTAGTCTCTGTCTATCTCCTCATGTGAGTCACAATTTATCGATGAGCGAAGTTCGGGGTAACCGTTTGGTAGTCGACGTGGGGCGCATAGACCGTTGTCAGCCATCCAACTGTTCGCAGTATCAACTCTCTTGATTTCCACAACGACACATTGGTCAATCGTCGTCTTGCAACGTTTCGGTAGTTTGCTTGCACATCCGAACAAAAGCGTGGATGCCTTGTGGACGGCGTTTCTCGTGGAGCAGTGCGTAGGGACTGCCACGCTGACAATCAATGTACGATAGGAATGTGTCCATAATCAGAATTACCTGCTTGAACTGAAGTGACCTCTAGATCATTCTGAGCGATCTCGTCGTATGGTGGCGAACTTGGGTGCTTTGGCCTGAGAATCGCTTGGTGAAAGCATGGGGTGCTATTCTCCTGTTGGCTACACTCGGTGAGCGGTCACCGCAGGTTTCAATAATTACACCAGTAACAATTATCTGAATTTCATTACACTGGCAGCCATGGGAGTTTCGGACACGCATTTTTCTTGCAAGGCAGAAGGTGGATTCATGTATGAAGGCTTGTTCGTCGGGAACGCTGCCTCGATCTTGTCCCTTTCAACCAATCTTGCCGCCACGATCCTTACTGCATACAAAGCTTGGTGCGCTGACCTATACTATCAGAACCAATCACTACGTTCAAGATCTCACGCAAGCTTGAGATAGGGTATGTCGTAAGGCATTTCACCGACTTATGGCAAAGGGCTCTAGAACCAGTCAAGTGGAAAGTGTACTCGCCCTATTGGTAGAGTCTGGCGCTCTTTATTGCGCTTTATGGGTTCGTGTTCTGTGATTGGGGCTCCCATAGCGCTGATTCTAATTCACAATCGCAGATCGTTGTCGTGGTTTGGCAAGTTGGGATTGACAACCGTTTCATCAAGAATTCAGTAATGGCGTCTTTGAAGAAAGAGCCACCTAGACCCTCGTTCTGGACTGTCGGTGGAGTTTTGATTGAAGGTTGCCTTGTCCCACTTATCGTAAATTCCATGTCTTCAGCTTCCATGCCCAGACAAACTGACCCGGAGTACTCTCTGCAGGCAATCTACCCAACCATTATCATTGTGGTGGTCGCGTTGAACAAGTCACCAGTAGACAAAAACATGAAAGGCGACCTACCTGGACCTGATCCACTAACGGTTGTTGTGAACACGACTGTGACTTCACATAGTGACCTCGAGAGCCCCCCACTGACTTCTGGTGAAGGAAAGCTCCCACATGATGTTGATGGCGATCACAAGCTAGCATACCTCGCAGATGACGACGTCTCAGCAATGGTTTGAATACACGCAGAAACGGACAAAGAGTTCTACTACGATTGCGCCTGTAACCTTGGCGGTGAAGGGCTGACATATCACGATAGAGCTCAACGCAGTCTGGAGCTTCGTCCGTGTTCATCATTTTGTATCGGAACCACGATGTAGCACGCGCTATCAAGAGACGAGACTCGGTTATTGCAGGGAACTGTCTGGTTTGAGGCAGCGTCTGATAACGTCCGGAGCATATGTCGAGGAGTCCACGAATTTTTCGTACAGACAAGAGTCAGTACCAAACAGCTGGGTAAGCTATATAGGCTAGTTTCCGGCTTCGAACAGGAGTTCTTCACAATAGATGGAAAGTCAAACAACGTGACTGATGATTAGTGAAGCCTTCGATTGGGTATCTACCCAGTACAAAGAAGGACTTTGACATACGATAGCTGAGGTTGGCTTGAGAACAGCCTTCGCATGATGCTTGTGTTGAGCTGTCTTCGACACCCAGATATGCCGACATTTCATTCTAGCTACGAAACTTGAAGAATCCGCATAGCATATCCGTAAAGGAAACTAACTAGCCTGCGCCTTCAAACGGTACACCACGCACTGTCTTCCTTTTCATCACGTCTTCGGAGCTTTGGGTAGTCGGCTGGCCGGGACGGGGACAATGCCCTTGCTGAAGAACGTTGACTTGCCCGAGATGCCGAGGAGAATAAGAAAGGTTATATGGATTGCCTGTATGGACGCAGTAAGGACCTGAGAAGAGAGACATGTGTAGAGCTGAACGGGGTAAGATACCAGAAGCGGGACTAGTGCACCGTCGACGATCACAGAGAAGAACGCCCAAAAGCTATCGAGCGAGCTGTTCTGTGCGAGTGAAGGGCTGTTGATCTTTCCTTCCCACAAGGCGATGATGCCCTATACAGTAGGGGGTACCGGATTGTCCAAGGACTTGTATGAGCGTAGTTGATGCAGCATCCAACTCCGACTTACCGAAAATATACACCACAGAGCATTGGACTCCACGATGAGAAATAGCACCTTCTCCGTCTTGGCGAAGCCATGTCCTTGACTAATATACTTGATTACCAGATCTCGCGCTTGCCTAGGTGAGTGTACTTGAGTCGACAATATGCATCATGTCTGCCCCAACACGTACCAAGCCCTATATGCGAACAATAAGGTTACAGCGACATTGAAGATGAGCGGGGCAAAAACCGCGACTCGTGCAGCTGGGTACCCTCGGTATAGATTTGCGGAGCCAATTGTGATTGTATCGAAGTTGTTCCGGGGTTGGCAAGCCCAAACGAAATCGATGATGCCTAAGACTGACAGTATAGGAGGAGATCGTGAGGACCGAGACTAAGTGAAAGCACGGACTAGCACCGACCTAGTGCTGCACCTGAAATAACGCTCAGCATAGAGCCGACCATGGTTCTCGGCCTTCCCAAGCCCCAGAGCATACAAGCCCTCCAACAAGTCACGCCATTGAACAGGAGTGTCTGTGATTTGAGAACCCCCCAGATTAGAAAACGACGAAGGCGAGACTAGGCCAAACAGCTTGACATTCAAAGTGAGTGTCACCGACCCCACGCATTGGGATAAGAAAAAGAAGCGCTGCAGGCTCCCATCTGCATCATCGGGTTCGGTGCTGGCTGGTGGCGATAGTAGCGAACCTGGTCCTGCCGATATGGCCTCCAAGATGTACGCTCTCACGCCAAGCAAGTTGGTGATGACGTACAGCCACGTCACTCCGTAGGGGATGATGAGCATCTTCCCGGCTGTTTGGGATAACCAAGATCCCAGATGCTTCTGCCATCTGGGGTGGGGTGAATGTGACATGAACGCATGTCGGACGCAATCTCAGACGCAGATTGGCCGAAGGGAACTCACATGAATAGAGCCACGAGGCAACGGAGGAAGAACCAGGTGAGGACGCCTGCAGACAACACATCAGCTAATCAACCCAGCGAAGTGACCCCACACAAACCATTCACCAAGCAATACCGTCTCGATTGCAACGAGAGCAAGCTTGGACTCCACCGAGTGGACCGCAAAGCGCCGCGATACAGGATCGCTTGAGGCTGGCGCGCCGCTCATAGTCACGAAACGGAGTCAGGAACGGTGGGGACCGGGCACTGGTCATTTATCTACCTTTATACCAGCCCTATCACCTGAGGACTCCTGCGCCTTTCATAGACACCGTGTCTCACGAAGCATTGCGTTAGAGTTCAATAGAAGGTTCGTAGAAGCATTCATCAAGTGCGAACAGCTCCCGTCCGACTGACTTCCGGCGTCGAAAAGCCGAGCTGAACGAGTAGACTTGTCTTCCCCTTGCCCGTCCATAAATTCTGATACCTCCCCTCTTCTCATGCAACAAGCGTAGCACCGCAATGTGCTCTGACCACGCAGGTAAGTGGCCATTGAACGTAAGACAACTCTGTTTAGCGATAGAACCCGAGCCATTGAATGATTGGCGGAGATGCTGCCTGAGATACATACATAAGGTGTATCGCACTTGCTACAACAGCACCAATCAAACGTACCATTGCCTACCCTAACCCTTCACGACCGCACCTCGAGCCTCACCGGCAGGTCTGGCCTCGGCGACGTGAAGTAATCTCTATACTCCCTCTCATACGTCCTCGGATCCCACCCCTCCTTCATTCTCACTCTGAACTTTTGCAAGAACGCACACACCACCATCCGCAGCTCTTGCAGCGCAAGCGCCTTGCCCACGCAGTTCATCGGCCCGATCGAGAACGGCAGGTAGCCGGCCTCGTTGTGCCGGAATTCAGGAGAAGACGCAGTGACGCCGCGCGAAGAGTCAAGGTCCCCAGAAGCGAGGAGCCAGCGTTCGGGCCAGAAATCGGAGGTGTAGGGAGAGAAATTGCGCGCGTCGTGATGGTGCGAATAGATGTGTGGCCAGAAGATCGTGCCTGGGGGGAGGACGCTGGAAGGGTTGGTCATGTCAGCTTGACGAGGAAAGTGGCCAGAGGAGGCAGAGAGCTCACATGTTTCCAGCGACGAGACCGTTACCACCTACTGGGACCTGGCGCTGGCTACCTCCTGGCACCGGCGGGAGGACACGCATAGTCTCATTTCTAAACGGTCGCCTTCGGTCAGCCTGTCTTATGCAGCGAGCGCACGAAGGACATACATGACAGCCGTGAGGTACGGCATTTCGCGATGGTGCTTTGTATCGAGCGCGTTCTCGCCTGCAGGGTAGAACTTGTCGATCTCCGCTTGAAGCTTCTCGTACGCGTCTGGATGCGTCAGGAGCAGATACGTGAGGCTGGTGAGCGCGCTCGAGGTCGTATCCGCCCCCGCGATGATGGCGAGCACGCCATCGTCGATGATCTGCTGCATCGGGGGTGCAGCCTTGTCCGGGAGGTCTTCGTTGTTCTATTGCGCAGCACGTGAGGATAGCGACATGCCAAGGAATGCGTGTGCTGAGACTCACCAGGTAGTGAAAGAGGTCCTTCTTCTCCGAACCGCGCTTCAGACGCGCCTTAACGCGCTCGGCGCAATTGTTCAGTAGTACAATCAGGTTGCCTGTCGCGGCGGGGATCTTTCCGATGTAGACCCCTAGCCACGGGACATGGCCGAAGAACGTCGCGATGCTGTCCATAGCGCTTAACGTCCGCGAGACTGCAGAGGACCACTGACAACGACACGAAGAAAAGGTACCCACAACATGGCCTCATCAAGCAGCACCCAGACATTCCCTTCGTCATGGCCCGCCTCGATGAGCTCCGTCCCGCCACCGAACGCCATATCGCTCATGAAATCGTACCTGCACCACTATCGGGTAAGCACATGCCCCCACCCTCCGCCGACATTCATAGGACGAAGTTCGCACAGATACGCACGTGAAGAAGTTAAACCAAGTACCGATGACGACCTCCTCGCCCGCGCGGCCTTCAAGGCGCTCCAGGAGCTGGCGCACGCGGCGCGCGATGAAGTGCTCGTACTCCTTGATCGCGGCAGGGCTCATGCCGCGGGTCCAGTTCTTGCGCCGGCGGAGGTGCACGTCCGTGTCCATGATCCCGACCATCGGCAGCGTGTGTTCGGAGAGGACGCGCCCGACGAAGTCTACGATACGCGCGGGAGGTCAGAGCGCGAAGCGGGAGAATGGAGGTGGAGAAGTAGGGCGGAAGAGGGAGGCACGTACGAGGACCCTTGGGGGCACCGGATGGGCCGAGGAGGGCGTTCAGCGCGGTGGCGTCGCGGATGGAAACCTCGTTTGGGCCTGGGCATGACAAGGAGGTTAGCGATAGTCGGTGACGTGTATGCATCATAATGATTGAGAGTATGGCGATTCATTTCGCTCGGAGAGTGGCAGACAGCGAGAGACGCGTCTTGAAGGCTGCACGAGGCGCTCTCTCATTGTCGTAGTTGAGCGTCCAGCACGAAAAGGGGAGAGGTTTCACAGGCTTCTTGTGGCGAAGAATGGAATTTGCAACCAAACCAGACAAGCGCGAGTATGTCTGCGTGGAATGAATCATCGTACCCGGACCCCATTTTACAACCCGTGCAGTGTTAGGGACCTTGCGACATCCCACGCTCGAACAGGAATCTGCGTAACCTCCTGACCAAAGTGAGACGCACGTACCGATGCGCACAACATCCCCATACCGCTCATGAAGCGACTTGATATACTGGTGCTGATAACCCGGTATACATAAGAACCCCATCCAGAACTTTGATATCTTGCATCCGATCGGTCCAGGGTAACGCGCGAGAGGATGCAAAGGGGAGAGGCGGTATACGATCACAGACGAAACAAGTGTGGTCAGGTACGTCGCCAAGTTGACAAAGAGAGCGTGGAGGAGCGTCCATTGTGGCGGAGATGCGAAGAAGGATAGGAGGACGGGAGGCAAAAAGAGGAGTGCGCCGTGAACCGCGATGTTGTAGGTTTCGTACTTGCGGAAGACTTGGTGCGCGATCTGTGTTCGCAGTTACAAGCTGAACGTCGGGTAGAATTCGTAGAAGAGAGGACACACCAAACCGAGCGCAACGGCTGTCCCAATTGTTTGCGAAGGCGTGCTGCTGCCTGCCATTGTTGGAGGGCCACCCAGAGATGAAATATGGAGGAAGAACGTACTCAGGTTGGCCTGTGAGACCGCGTTCGCTGGTTTTTGAGGCGTAGATATGGGCGGCGACGGCAACAGAGGTCCAAAAGCTTTCCCGCATCACTTTCCCAGGTGCCGCTCTTGCGTTACGCGGAGTCTAGGCGAGACGTAGATCTTGATGAGAGGTCATTAACAGGCGATCTGGGCTCATGTTTCCGTCCGCTCTTCTCATGCGCACTCAAATGTCGCTATCGGTCAATTGAGTCAGCGTGTTGAGCAGACACGGCATCAGCAGCTATCGAAGAAGACGCTGCCTTGAGAATATGACGAGAGCGAACATACAACATAGCGCGCGCACGGGTTCTAACGCCATATAGAAAACCGAAGGTGAAGCGCGTATATACTATTCTCCCGGGGCGTTGCTGCGAATCAATGTCAAGCGAGCTGAGGCTTACCGGGTACCTAGAATGCCCCGGCAGTCTTCTCAATTGCGGCCGGTCAGAGCGTGATAGTAGTATCTTCATGAGCTGAGTATACAGGCGGATGAGCAGTTCGAAGTCGAGGAGGAGCGATGGACAGAAGGTTCAAGCCAAAGGCCTCTAAGCCTAACAATCACAAACAACAGGACGAACCGGTTCGGATCGAATGCAGACGCCCAGAGCAAGTGCTGAACCGGGATAGCGCTTTCTCCACTACAAGTGGCACCAGGTGTACTCAACTGCCAAGGTATGTCCAATCTCTCAATTGTGCAGAACATGTTCACATCAAACGACTGGAGCAGAGATCATGTCAGCAGCTCCGCCTTTTTCGGCGATCTCACGTCCACTTATTGCACGATCAGTCTCTCCCGAGTCGTCCGCGACAGAGCCATCCTCGTGTTTTCGCTCGGCCTGGATGGGCTCTCATATTGAGCACCCCTGTCATCGAATCCTCGGCCCTCCCGAATGGAGCTGGAGAGAAAGCCGGTAGTCGTCACCGACCCTATTCATTATTGTCTCCTGCTCATGCGCCTTACTGCCCTACATCGCTGACGTGGGCGCATACCCATACTAGGTCGGGGCTTCCTGAACCCTTTCCCCGATCGTACATGAGCCTTGGAAATCACCCAACAGCTATGACATTCCTCATCCCCCTCAGCACGTCCAACCTCGCTTCCGAGATTAGTGTTACAGCCTTAATGGCGCAGTCGCACGCAACATTAAAGTTGTCAGTTCCGCTATCTTCCTGCTTGAACTTGGCCTGCAACTTCTACTAAATTAGGATACGTTTCGCACTTTTGGGTTCCCTATTCTGCTTGAAGCGGCCGCTGTCTCAAATATAAGCAACGACGTATAGTACCCAGATTACTGACCTTGTTGGAGATGCACGAGACATCCTCGTTGTTGTCGTCCTGGCCAACGTGCAAGGATATGGATAGGTTTCGCGGATTCGGCTTGGCAGTACTATGTGAGGACGATCCCTGTCACTCATATCAAAAATCAAATGGAATGCATCAAACCACAATACTGACCCCTCTTGGGGTGAACCAGTCGTCGTAGTCTAAATCTTCGCATATCGCTTCACTCGCCTTGGAGTACTGCGCAACGCGTGAGCGATCCCTCAAACACTCCTGCAACTGAGGGAAGCCACGAGTCTCGGCTCCTTGAGTGTGTCTGGCATAATATCGAGCCGCGGCGACGACTGTCCATCGTGTCCCTTTCCACGCCTCACTTGGGTATTTGTCAACTCTGTTCCGCCCTTTTATAACGACATCGGCGACCACATCGACCAGATTTGCGAGGTCCTTCATTTTGCCACAGAGATCTTTGATTTCAGCGGGGTTGGATCTGGCCACCTTCACAAGAGTTAGTGCGTGGGACAGCAAACATATGAAAGTGTCATTTCCTCGCCTTGGCTGTATCCAGGATCATCGAAAGAAGGGAGAGATACCTGGCAATCCGGAGGGACCTATTACTATCCGTTCCCATGAGACGTTCTCTCCTAGTACACGCTGCTCTCCTCCTAGGACTTTCTGCACTAATCGCCGCATCTATCGTGTCCCACCCTGTCGCTCTTCATCGTGACGACCGGTCTGGGCATGCGTATTGAGATCCTCCTGGGCTTGCTTCATCACCCTGACTCTCTCCATCGTCTTCTATCGTCTGTCTCCCTTTCGCCCCTTCTCAGGCTATCCCGGGATATGATAGACGAAGGTCTCCATGCTCGGTCCTCAACTTCACGCGCGACTGCTGTCGGAACCATCGGCGCACGCGTTCAGCTATCCTGCTGTTGCCCCCCCCCCTTTCACTCATGCATTCGAATCGAGTTCGCTGGACCTCGACGCCGACTGGCTCTTTTGGTCAAGGCGGCGTGTCTTAGAGATGACTGACGTGAGGCAACACTGATCGTCGATACAACCCCAGCCACCGGTGCCATGGCAGCGATTGAAGAAGAGGCTGCCTGAGAAGAAATGATAAGGTATATCGCACTTGCTGAAACAGTACATCACAGAAGAGATACAGGTGCCCGACGCACCATTGCCTTACCCAACCCCTCAAGACCGCACCTCAAGCCTTACAGGCAAGTCCGGCCTCGGCGACGTGAAGTAATCCCTATACTCCCTCTCATACGTCCTCGGATCCCACCCCTCCTTCGTTCTCACTTTGAACTTTTGCAAGAACGCACACACCACCATCCGCAGCTCTTGCAGCGCAAGCGCCTTGCCCACGCAGTTCATCGGCCCGATCGAGAACGGCAGGTAACCGGCCTCGTTGTGCCGGAATTCAGGAGAAGACGCAGTGACGCCGCGCGAAGAGTCAAGGTCCCCAGAAGCGAGGAGCCAGCGTTCGGGCCAGAAATCGGAGGTGTATGGAGAGAAATTGCGCGCGTCGTGATGGTGCGAATAGATGTGCGGCCAGAAGATCGTGCCTGGGGGGAGGACGCTGGAAGGGTTGGTCATGTCAGCTTGACGAGGAAAGTGGCCAGAGGAGGCAGAGAGCTCACATGTTTCCAGCGACGAGACCGTTACCACCTACTGGGACCTGGCGCTGGCTACCTCCTGGCACCGGCGGGAGGACACGCAGAGTCTCGTTTCTATCGTTGCTCTCCGGTTAGCCTGTCTTATGCAACGAGCGCAAGATGGACCTACATGACAGCCGTGAGGTACGGCATATCGCGATGGTGCTTTGTATCGAGCGCGTTCTCTCCCGCAGGGTAGAACTTGTCGATCTCTGCCTGCAGCTTCTGGTACGCGTCCGGATGCGTCAGGAGCAAATACATGAGACCCGTGAGCGCGCTCGAAGTCGTATCCGCCCCCGCGACGATTGCGAGCACACCATCATCGATGAGCTGTTGCATCGGGGGTGCAGCCTTGTCCGTAAGGTCTTCATTGTTCTGTGGCACCGCACATTAGCATAACGGTGAGGATGTGCCACACAATGGGTGTGCCAGGACTTACAAGGTAGTGGAAGAGATCCTTCCTCTGCGAACCGCGCTTCAGGCGCGCCTTGACGCACTCGGCGCAGTTGTTCAGTAGTATGTTCAGGTTGCCGGTCGCGGCGGGGATCTTCCCGAAGTGGACCCCCAGCCACGGGACATGCCCGAGGAACGTCGAGATGCTGTGCGTACCACCGAGCGTACAGTGGACTGCAAAGGACCAGTGGCTTCGACATGACGGAAAAGTACTCACAACATGGCCTCGTCAAGCAACGCCCAGACATTCCCCTCATCATGGCCCGCCTTGATAAGCTCCGTCCCCCCACCGAACGCCATATCGCTCATAAAGTCGTATCTGCGTCACTCCCACGTTAGCACATGCATTCGCCCATCACCCCAACCCACACAGAGACGCACGTGAAGAAGTTGAACCAAGTCCCGATGACGACCTCCTCGCCCATGCGACCCTCGAGTCGCTCCAGGAGCTGGCGCGCCCGAAGCGCAATGAATTGCTCGTAATCCTTGATCGCGGCAGGGCTCATGCCGCGGCCCCAGTTCTTACGCCGGCGGAGGTGCACGTCTGTGTCCATGATCCCGACCATCGGCAGCGTGTGTTCGGAGAGGACGCGCCCGACGAGGTCTATGATGCGCGCGGGAAGTCAGAGCGCGAAGTGGGGGAAGGGAAGTGGAGAAGTAGGGCGGGAGAGGGGGGCACGTACGGGGACCCTTGGGGGCACCGGAGGGGCCGAGGAGGGCATGGAGCGCGGTGGCATCGCGGACGGAGACCTCGTTCGGGCCTGTGCATGACAAGGAGGTTAGCAAGCGGTCGGTGCCATGTACGCGTCAGGAGGATTTCAGGCATGGCGATTCGTTCCGCTCGAAGAGCAGCAGGCAGCGAGTCCGAGTCACGCGTCTCAAGGGCTGCAGAGGCACCCTCTAATTGTCGTAGCTTGGTGTCCAGCGCATGAGGGTGAGATGTTTCACAGGTTCAGCGCGTGGCACAACGGTTTACCGTGACAAAGAATGGAAGTCAGGTCCGTGTCTGACAGACGTGAGTATATCTGCACGGGATGCACCATAGTACCGGGGCCCCCGGTTACAACAACCCATGCAGCATCACGGACCTTGCGAAATCCCTCGGATCCGCGTAACCTCCTAGCCGAAATGAGACGCACGTACCGATGCGCACAACATCCCCATACCGCTCATGAAGCGACTTGATATACTGGTGCTGGTAACCTGGCATAGATAAGAACGCCATCCAGAACTTCGACACCTTGCATCCGATCGGCCCAGGGTAACGCGCGAGAGGATGCACAGGGGAGAGGCGGTAGACGATCACAGACATAACGAGTGTGGTAAGGTACGTCGCTGAGTTGAAAAGCAGGGCGTGGAGGAGCGTCCATTGTGGCGGAGAGGAGAACAAGGAGAGGAGGGCGGGAGGCAAAAAGAGGAATGCGCCGTGGACTGCAATGTCGTAGGTTTCGTACTTGCGGAAGACTTGGTGCGCGATCTGGGTTGGCGTTTGAGTGTTCTCAAGGCGACACGATATATAAGCAAAGCAGAAGAACGGACCAAGCCGAGCGCAATGACTTTCCCAATTACTTGCGAAGGGCTGCTTCCCGCAGGCATCGTTGGACGACTGATCGGGGATGAGAGGGAGAGGAAGCACAGACTCGCTGGGCTCGCCAAGTGGGACGCGTTGGTGGGCTTTTGAGGGGCAGATAGCGGCGATAATTTATTTTCAGCGCAGTGCGAAGAGTTGTTCGGAGACGAGAGACGGCAACAACAGAACCACAGCCTTCCCCGTATCATTTTGTCCGCTCTTCTCGTGCACACCGGAATGTCACCGGTATGGGCCAATCATTTCAGCGTTAGGGGCAGATACCAGATCAGGGAAGGCGCTGCCTTGAGGTAGTGGCGGGAGCTTGCATGATGCGTGCGCACAGGCAATGCTTTGGCCGAAGCGGAAGACGAGAGGGGAGGGGCCTGAACTGGTTATACCGTCGCGTTGGTGCGATAAATCTCATTTGAGTTCGCGGGGAACGAACTCACGTTAACCCATTGCCACAGTCTAGGAAGCGCTTCTGTGAGAGGCTCTGAGGGGGTGCTACATGTCTGTTCAATGGACAATGCGACTTAAGGGCAAATGCTGATTGAAATGCAGTCCAAAAGCCTCTAATCCTGACAGCTACAACAATAGCTGGAACCGGTTCGAACCGGTTCGGTTTCAGTATAAGCGCACAAGTGCTGCTTGCGCATGCATTAATTTCGTCCCTTCCTCCATTCCTTGGTACACCAGGGTAAGTATGTCCCGCTCTTTCGTGCTCAATCGTGCTGACCTAGGGAGTCAGGGTCGGATGAAGTACATGTACTTGTCAACAGCTTCACCTTCTCTGGCCACCGGCAGCTTATGTCATCTCTATGTAGCTTCTCTCGTACCCACATCTCCAAAGTGGCTTTTCAACTGCCTCCGACATGAGTGCGACCTCCTCGCAGATGCAAACAGCCACTTTGGCAATCGCTTCTGCTCTTGTAAGATCATTGTGTCGTTTCCTCGACCGTATACCTGATCGACTTGGATCGTCCGCTCTAGGTTGCGCACCAAATATTCCGCCGCTATGAGACTTTCTCCATACCCGTACACGCTGCTCTCCTTCTCGGATTTCCTGCACTCGTAGCCGCATCTCTCGTATCCCACCCTCTCCCTCTTGACGACGAGTTTGCACATGTGTTCAGGTCCTCCTTGTCGACTTACCTCGCCACCCTGGCTCTCTCCATCGTCGTCTATCGTCTGTCTCCCTTCCACCCCTTAGCAGCCTATCCCGGCCCATGGTGGGCCAAGATCTCTATGCTCTGCACTGCCTTAGTGGCCTCGACTGGCACCAGGAGTAAACGTGTGAGGCGGCTGCACGACGTGTATGGCGATGTCTTCAGAATAGGTGCGACACGAAGGACTAGCATGGTTTCAGGTACTCACGTTGCCCTCCTCGTGTATGCGTACATCGCGCTTTTAGGTCCAAATGAGCTCTCCATTCGCGATACCTCAGCGATCCAAGCTATCGCTGGACCCTCCGGGCTTCCGAAAGGAACTGGTGAGTACGCGAATCCTTCACCGCCTCGAGCATCTGTATTTCCTCCTCCCCACCACGATCCTCACCCATGTCTGCTCAGACTGGGTCGGAGGCATGCTCCGCGACCACAACCTGCCCTTAATCGCGATCCGTGATACCGACGAACACCTCCGGCGGCGGCGCGCGTGGAACCGGGGCCTTGGACCCAACGCGCTGCGCGAGTACGAGCATGTTCTTGCGCGCCGTGCTCGGCTTCTCGTCAAGGGACTGGAAGAGCACGCGAGAAAGGGCGAGGAGGTGGATCTGGGGAGGTGGTTCAATTGGTTTGGATACGACTTCATGTCGGACATGGCGTAAGTTCTTCTCGTTAACCCACGCAGCGGGATTAACGGGAGTGCCCTTCCGGACTGCGCAGGTTTGGTGGCGGGTCAGAGCTGCTGCGCGAGGGGGACAAGAACAACGTCTGGGCTGTGCTCGAGAAGGGGATGGCGTAAGTCTTCAATTCGTCTTATCATGCTGCCACCGTCCTCTCTCCTTTCTGACGGACGGATCGACGCTCGTCAGACTCGGCATGTTCCTCGCGCACCTCCCCTGGCTGGGCGTGTACATTGGGCACATTCCAGGCGCAGCATGGCCACTGCAGTCTCTCCTCGCGCACGGGGAGAAGGCCGCGGCGAAGCGCCTCGCACGAGGCTCGACCACGTCCGATCTCTTCCACTACCTCGTCAGTACCTCCCTTCCTCTCGCGTTCCTTCCGAATCTCCACCTAGCGCTGATCGGACGCCGGTGAAGAACAACGAGAATCTCCCAGAGAGACCGTCCCCTGCTCCACGCCAGCTCTATGACGACGGCGTGCTCGCCGTCGTTGCAGGCTCGGACACGACCTCGAGCGCGCTCACGAGCGTGTTCAATTGTCTCCTTACGCACCCGGAGATATACGCAAAGCTGCAGGAAGAAGTGGATCGGTTCTACCCCACAGGCGAGGATGCGTTTAGTATGAAGCATCATCGGGATATGCATTATCTGCAAGCCGTGATGTGCGTGGGCTTGCGCTCTCGTCGCATATCCCCATACTGAGCGCAGACGTGTAGATACGAAGCCCTCCGCCTGTTCCCCCCGGTCGCGAGCGGGGGTTCGCGCCGCCTTCCGGACAACGCGCGGGGCATAACCGTCGGCTCAGTGTACTCCCCGTCTCCCCATCCCCTCCATGTTGTACGCTGACGTATGGACAGATACATACCCCCAGGAACAGTCGTGCGGCTCCCTCCGTGGTCCATCCAGCGCGACCCGCGCAACTTCACCTTCCCCGACGCGTTCTGGCCCGAGCGCTGGCTGATCGCCTCGGGGCACGTCGCCCTCGCCGACGCTCCCCTCCCCTCGTCTCCCTCCGCAGATGGAACAGAGCTGGAGAAGGAGAACGGGTTCGTGCACAACGAGCACGCGTTCATCGCTTTCTCGCACGGGCCGATGAACTGCCCTGGCAAGGCGCTCGCCCTGCAGGAGATGCGTGTCGTGACCGTTGCGCTCGTGCAGCGGTTCAGGGCGCGGCTGCGCGCGGACTGGGACCCTGGGTTCTACGAGCGGGAGATCAGGGACTACTTTGCGGCGACGAGGCCGTGTGTGCCTGTCATCCTCGAGGCGAGGTCGTAAATTGGTCCACGAGATTGTGGTCGGCGTGGATGGTGGACGATATATTTCGTGAGGTGAGAGACGGGAGATGATGGCCAGGCGGTAGGATTGGACTTGACTGGTCGGGCCTGTGCGACACGAATGTCGCTTTTCTGACCTTGTATTGTGATCGAGTCTTTCGTCAACAGATTTTCTTGTGCTTTCTAGAGGACGCCCCGCTTGCCCCAGGGCGCGGAGTCTTCTTTCGTCGTCTGCAGACCTGGTTGCTTGATATATCCCGCTGAAATCAGCGTTTGTATCGTGTCCTACACTGGTGCGTCACTCTGTCGCCGAGACTTCCCTTAGGAGCGTTATAGGGGCTAACTTCGTGCGAGGCAGTGGCTTCAACTTGAACACTCTTCACGAACATCAGCGATTCAGCTAATGCAGCGAGTCGTGCAGGAAACGAAATGCGAGTGCGCGGGACATCATGATTATCCAGCGTGGACTCTGGCGGTATCTACGTGCGGAAGAAGGGACATCGGAACTCAGCTGCGTCTTCGGCCCGCTATGCACGGAGAATAGAACCAGAGGTGCGGAGGAGAAGCGTGGTGTAGGTTGGCGAATCTTGGGGTGGTGATTTGTCGCTCTGCCATGAGCCGGACATGCTCCGTACGCATCCACGAGATATTTTCAAACATGGGAAACCTCAATGAACGGAAGGATACGCACAGAGCTTCTACCAATGCTGTGTTAGATAAATTGAACCTCTCTCGACCGCGAAGCGCGGACTGCGCCAACATGGCGGACCTGGTGCCTTCTGAAGCACCGAGGACCCTATTGCTGCGCGGTAACTTCCATCTCGACACCGCGGGAATGTGGCATCTGACTAATGAGGTGTACGACTTCATTCTATGTATCTTCCGAACCCTACGCAAATAGTAGACGACGCGTTCAACAAGATACAGTGACCGCATAAGATAGCGCACCACGTGCGATAAGCGCCCGAAGGATGCGACAGAAGTGCGGCTCTCCTGCGTTACTGAGGCCACAGGGTGGCACAAGAATTGGGAGATGGGTAGATAGAAAGCTGAAGGTTGTAGATATGTAGGGTGGTAGTATCAGCGTGATTGCTTTGGGAGGTATAGTGATAGGAAGTGCGCAGAGTCTGTTTTTTGGAGGAATATCATAGTAAAATAGCAGAAAAATGACCTTCCATTCAGTTGAGACAGAATTTCGCGATCATACACAATACATACCCCTGTACAAAATGCATAGGCATCTATAAGCTTGGGTCAACATGGCACTGACCGAGAAGGGTAGGAACCCAACAATACAATCAGCGCTAAAATGAGCGATTGGAACCTTCCCTCACATTGCAAACAGACTTGAGTAAGGAGAGATCTATTTAGCAGGTATGCATAGAGGTTTCTACGTACTTCACATACAGTGATATTGATGGTAGCACGTTGTGATGTGGCTGAGCGATATGCAACTCTGTCATCAGGGTACTTGAAGCACATTCTGAGCGTCTGAATACCAGGGCTCTCCCTATCGTGCTTATTAGCGGAAGACC
>NW_006766975.1:5932-53144 GCF_000275845.1 Dichomitus squalens LYAD-421 SS1 | reverse complement strand
AACAGACTTGAGTAAGGAGAGATCTATTTAGCAGGTATGCATAGAGGTTTCTACGTACTTCACATACAGTGATATTGATGGTAGCACGTTGTGATGTGGCTGAGCGATATGCAACTCTGTCATCAGGGTACTTGAAGCACATTCTGAGCGTCTGAATACCAGGGCTCTCCCTATCGTGCTTATTAGCGGAAGACCATTATACTCATGTGATATGTAGCCTACCATTCCTAGTGTATTATATGTCAATTCCGCCCTAGCCCGATGCAATGGTATGATTCCATAGGTCTGCCCTCATTTTGCCCCCAAAAACAGGCTCTGCGCACTTCCTATCACTATACCTCCCCAAGCAATCATGCTGATACTACCACCCTACATATCTACGACCTTCAGCTTTCTATCTACCCATCTCCCAATTCTTGTGCCACCCTGTGGCCTCGGTAACGCAGGAGAGCCACAATTCTGTCGCCTCCTTCGGGCGCTTATCGCACGTGGTGCGCTATTTTATGCGGTCACTGTATATCAGGCCACAGAGTACGTGCACCTTTCGTAAGCGACATTCACAGCCTGCTCCTAGACACGAGCTGACAGATAGTCAGATCTCCTTAGAGCATATGCTTCGGAAGGAGTATCCTTGCGCATCTGGCGAGAGTCACGGAGATAGCTCGCCGAAAAGTTCGGAGAGTCCATCAGGGAAGAGCTAGGATTGCACACCGGACACCACACTGGGGGCCTGTGCATCAAGCTCTCACCCAAAGCCGAGGGGCACACTATCCGATATGCAACTTTACCTGACCTGGTAGATTGCGCATCTCATACCAAATCTGTGTGAGCCTTTCATTATTGGCGACTCGTCGTGCCAGCTGTTCGCTCAGAAGGTTCCTCATAGGTAGATCCTACCCAAACCTGGCACAGCGTCCCATATAGTATCTTGCAAGTAGAAGCTCGTGTATGGACGCCCATTCTCGAATGCAGTACTCGTCAAGGTACTGCAAAAGACTCCAGCCCGTGTTCGCTTGTGTAAGGTTACGCCAGATGAGATAGACCGCTCACCTCGGCGACGTCCAATTTAGCTCGCCCATGTGTAGAGACTGTCACCGTTTTGGATGCGCAACCCTCCCGAAGACGCCGATACCGCCTTGAGGATCTACAGTCCCTTAAACGTCAGCTAAGAGTAGGCTCGCCTGCCTACCTGACAGATGCGCCTCGACCAAGGCTATGGAACGCCCATCTACAAGCGAGGATGGCCAGAGTTATGGTCATACGAGAAGTCTAATCCGGGTCAAGTTTCAACAAATGGAGATAGAAGCACACGATCGTGGGCCCCCATAGGACGAATCAAGTGCATCAGACAGGACTGCACACGGTGAGTAAGGATTCGTCTGTATCCGACCAGATGCGACTTCAAGAAGCTGTCCTCAAAGAACCAACTCAATCATCTTTGCCAGGCCGAAAGCCTACAGTGGCGTAGGCTGATATAAGACCCTAATAGTATTTTCAGGGGTCCCGTTGCCCACAGCTGGTCCTCTCATTTGTACCGGAGACCTGCACTACATGTCGCTGACAGCTAGCAGCCAATGCCCCTCCCCGACCTTCAATGTGGATTTTTGGACCTTCCAGATTCATGCTGTTCAAGAGTCCCTCGTGCTCGCTTCGCTGCCGGCGGCACTGTACGGTACGCACTGAGCCGTGCTGTTAGAAACGCTGAACTCACATCGCATGCAGGCATCTTTTTTATTCTGACTGTAGCCTCAGTCTACGCTCTCACACAGTACGTCATTTCATATCGTATTGTCCAAGCTTACATTATGAGCCCACTCGCGATTTGAAGACGAAGCGGAAGGCTTCAGAGGTCCTCTATAGCGCTCAGTCTGACGCTTTTCGCACTCTTCGCCTCTACAACAGCATACCTAGTCATCACCCTGCTCGCTTCGCAAAGCACTATTCTCCAGGCTATTTTTCTCTCTGCAACAGCTCTATGGGGTCTTCCGTCAACTCAATTTATCAGCGCACCTAGCTCTGCGACAATCAAAGATTATACGGGTGTCCAGAGTTGCGCAGGTACTGCCACGCTCACGATCAATGTAAGCTCCGCGTTCGTCGCACAGATCTCCTGCTCATGTACTGATGGACGTTGTCATTGGCATAGATATTACTGGGCGATTCCATCGTATGCTGGAGAGCATGCGTTCTTTGGCGAGACAATCGCTTGATCAAGACTATGTGCATCGTCTTTCTGATATCAACCTTTGGTAGGCCAGGTCTCACAACTTGCTTATATATTGACCCTGAATCTTCGTTGTTTAGGCATGGGAATTGTCGACGCCGTCTTCACATGCAATCCTAGCCTAAGTTGGACTCCTGATCACCATGTTGTGGGGACCGGATCTATGTATCAGGGCTTCTCGTACGGAGTAGCGGCGTCTGTGCTGTCGTTTAGCACAAATCTCCTGGCGACGATGCTGGTAGGATTCAAAGCTTGGTACGATGTTCTCACCTCTCAACTTTTAGTTGCTATTTCACAATATGATCCAGGAAAGCGAAGCATCATCTGCGAAAGTACATCGTGGTAGGACCCATGGGGTCGCAAATGGAGAAAGTGTTCGCAATGCTCATAGAGTCTGGAGCCGTATATTGTGCTCTATGGGTGAGTCGCTCAAGCGAGTATCTGATACAGGGGTATTTCTTGACGTCGTACGAGTGCAGGCCTTCGTCGTTGTTTGGCAGGCAGGCATGTATCAACACTCGATAGCACTTCATGCGGGAACAAACACCTATTGGGACATATTCGGAATCCTGATCAACGGGGCCCTGGTGCCTCTCATAGTATGTCCACCAGGCTTAAATGATGCTCTCGTGTCCGTTGATCATCTTTTTATCTGTTGATACAGGCTATCTACCCGACGATCATCATCGTGCTCGTTGCTCTAAATCGGTCGCATGTAGAAAATGGGCTGACGGCGACCAGCCAGACTTCCTCCAATCCTTCTCTGCGTCCTCTCGCGGTCAGGATAGACAGAACAGTGACTAGCCGATGCGAGCATCAGCCACAACGAGAATCTGCGGTGCTGTTTATCGGAGAGCAGCATTTTGGGTCAAGGGATTGTACGGAGCACTCGAGCACCCACACGTCCGACGAGCAGAAGTTGGAGGCAATGATCTAGTATTCCCCCTAGCCCTGCTCAGATGAGTGTACTACTATAATTTTACAGTCCATGACGCACTCTTGACATCAACATGAAGAGCACTAGAGCTCTTGAGAAACATCGTATTGAGTATCATTTTCCCAGAAATACACCAAACATGAGCAATCGTTAAGCGCAGTAGCCAGCACTACATACATCAGCTCAGGAACATGAGTTGGCGATGGAGCGGGATCTAGGCTTCACGGACAGCCTTGGCCAATTGGAAAGACACCGTAAGGACAGCCTACGGGATTTACATACTCGGACATCGTTGTCGCAACCGGCGTTGACAGGATCAAGAGAAGCACGTGCCGGCGGCGCTCTGACTCTTCGGCGTCTTATTCAGACGCGACCGAGTCACCCAGCATTCCACTGCCCTGTCCTCCTTGTGTCACTGGCGGCCCACCTGGATCAAGTGATCCTGCACGGGATTGAAGAAATACATGCTGTAAGGCGCACCTTCGTTATGTTGAATATAACATCCTCTGTTCACTCCAGTAACGATTGGCGCCAGTCCCGTGACAGACTACCGATCGACACGCATCGCACCGATGGTACGTAGCGTACATGGGAGCGGGATGAGGCCGACGGTGGGGCCGTGCCCATGCTTAACAGGCGCAACTGCTGTGCGTCTTTGTGCCTCATTTGTCGGGTGCCCATCGGCTGAGCTACAACCGCTGATCTCGAAGCCACGGTAACGGCGTATTTGATTACAACTACAAAAGTTGCTTTCCTTTCGGTGGCAAGTTTCACTCCTGACTAGTCTTTCTTTCCCTGCACCTCATTCTCACTCCATTCTCCCGTATCGTGGAATGCTGTCCCTACTGATCAGGGAGGATAGTTCGACCGTAACACCGACGCCGGCGCAGAACGCTGAGCTATGGACTATAGCACTAGACGTCGTATCCCGTGAGGTTATGCCTGCAATCCTCCTTCCTGCGCTGCTGCATGGTACGTGGTTTTCTGTCACTTGCCTCTACGACATACATACTCAATTATATGTGGGATGTCCACTCGTACAGGCATTTTCACGGTCCTATGCTTCGGCTCTCTTGCTACCCTCTTGTCAGTCGCCTTGCCTATCTTTTAACATCCCACTTCCTCTACAATTCCTTACTCGACGTCTCCTATAGGATCAAGCACCTTCGCCCCAAGCATAACCCTATATCTAATTTTTCCGGCATAACTACTACATTTCTTACTATCGCCCTCCTCATCTTACTTGTGTCGTCCACGGTATATTTCGTCATCAACAGTATTTCCGCGACCTATGTCGTGTTGTCCTTCACCCAGTTTGACTTTAACAAACTGGTGACGAGCGACTTGAAGGGCTTTGTCTCTCTAACAAGCTGGTTCAGGGCTGATCTCCTTGACTATTGGGGCACATTGTCCGACTGTACCGGAACCGTCTCACTAACTATCAACGTAAGCCTCATGTCTCAGGTGTACCCGTGGAATACCCGTTGATGACTTTCAAAGATTCTGATTGGAGACGCGATTGTATGGTGGCGGGCGTGCGTGGTATGGCCCCGCAATTGGCCCGTGCGGGTGCTTGGCTTCACACTCCTGACCGCGACGTTTGGTGAGTGCTATCAGGTCCTCTGCATGTATGTCCGCTCTGATTATGCTCCCCACATCGCGGCTCAATGGCATTGCATATGAAGTCACTGGCATGCTGGACAGCTCTCGTACTTGTGCTCCCCTCACGAATGGCAATATCGACTCCGACCCTTCCGGTATCTTGTACCAGGGCAGTGACTACGGTGTCGCTGCAACCGGGCTTTCCCTGGCGACAAACGTTCTGGCTACAATCCTCGTCGCTTACAAATTCTGGGACTATCGGAATGTACTGCGGGAATACGTTGTGGTTGGCTCTCAGGTCATGCGCCTTGAGAAGGCATTGGCGATGGTCCTCGAGTCTGGAGTCGCCTATTGCGCGATCTGGGTACGTCTTCTGCGTCATGTCCCCTATCCCCAAATCTTGGACCCAACATCATATTCTGCCACGCCGCTACCGTTCATCTATACATTTACTCCTTGACTCTTCCTTAGCGGCCTCATCAGTACTGACAACCAACATGCGCAATGTGGAACAGATAGTAGTCACTGTCTGGCAGGTGCTCGGGAACTCGAGCAAGTTTGCCAGTGCCTTCGAGATTCATCCCCACCCCACGTTTTTCGAGGCTTTCGGAATATTTGTTAGCGGTGCGCTCGTCCATATGATCGTATGTGCCAATCTACTCCAAGAGGTGTGCCACTGGCCTGATATGTCTGGCATCCCCGATAGGCAATATATCCCACGCTGGTCATCGTCCTCGTCGCATTTGACCGTTCGCATTTTGAGCTCGGGATCGCGAGCGGCGAGAAGAGGCTCGTAGGAAGACGACCCACTATAGACGGGGAAGACGAGGACCTTTCGGACCGCGGGCCAGAATCCGTTGCTAGCAAGGCCTCTGGCAGCGATGTTGACTCAACGGAGTCGAAGAGCGTTTGGATCGCATGAAGCATCGACTCTGCAGTGGACTTTCAGGCTCAATCGCCTGGAGCGAGTAGCGTCGCTATAGCTATATAATATGATAATATGGTTTACTCGAATCAAATGATTGACCATCACACCGGGCTTGCAGTCGCACTACAGCGACGACACCGGAGGTTTCGAGCTCACCAGAGCCTGCGGCGCGTAGCCTTCTATGATAGACACGATAGGCCCTCCCCGCACGGTGTAGAGATGCGAGACCAACTACACAGATACCCACAGAACCCGTCTGAGACCGGTCGATGTAGTTGGGATCATAGTGGGGCTATGCAGATTCCGAAACATGAGTAGGACTCGGCATTCACCAGGATGATGCCGTTACTACGAACAGACCAGTGCATCATTCATTTGAGAATTGACTCCGCTGAGCACGATCCCCCTGAGCTATAAGGTTGATCAGAAGCTGCCTAGACCAGTTCGGGAAGCGAACGATGAAGTATTTTCGTGACCTCTCACTACCATTCCGGCAGACATACGCGGCGTCAGAGACAAAAGATGTTCTGCATAAGCACAGAGGGGGGAAGCTAGATGACAAACTAGTCAATGTCGCGCGCCGGTAGAAGAGCTCTCTATACCAGACTTACATGATTATCCTGTGGTCGAAAGCCGGGCACCGCTGCCATGTGTCTGTCCGTGGTGTAAAGTTACGCATTGCTGTGGTCATTGCGGAGTCTTCGTGTCCTCTGGAACGACTTCGGAATCATATACAGTTTCACATAGTAGGACATAGTATATGGTGAATGGGGAGACTAGAGCACATCTCAATTCAAGAACGGTCACGGTGTACATGCGCAACGAACTTAGACATACGTCCGAGTCCTGTCGTTCAACTTTTCCCTTCATCAGATCCACATAGTATGAGTAGAAGGCGAACGTTGACCCGCACCATATCTTGCATCAAACGATCCTACTAGTCGATCTGACTATAGGGCGGTGGCGCCGTGAATCCCCCCTCAGTCCGATTGTCAAAGAGACTATCTGTATAACTACTCGAAAACCGCCTCTCCCTGGAAAGGACGCTTGCAGACTCCGTATTAGGTACAAGACCCAGCACAGGAACGCTTGCATGGCGGGGTGCGCGCGAGCGGCCCTCGGCCAATTTGAGCCTAGTAGGGTATGCGCTCTGCGGTCTCGCGCGCAGCGCTAAAGGCGACGCAGAGGGTGGCCCTTCTTGGGTAGGCGTCCTTGTGTTTCCGAGGACACTATCTTCCTGGGGGCGACTTCCGTTGGAGTCAGGACGACTGATGAACAGTACTGTGCGGGGGCCCGACCCCACTTCCGAGATCTCTGCATAGCAAACCATGGGTTAGCCGTGGTCGACAAGAAGAGGATTACGGGGTCCAGGATAGCACGCTCGGACGGTGTGAGTTAGTAGAGCTCACCTTCATAGCTCCTCGCCTGCAGAGGCCTCAGGGATGGCAATCCGAGACGTCGTCTCACGAGAAGCCTTGCTAAGACGAGACAGATGATGGCGGCGACGACAAGAATCCCGGTCGCGATCCCTGCGATGGCTCCTGCGGTGAGAGATCTGGCGGTACCTTGGTTTTCTAGGCCGGTGGACGGTGCGCTGGGAGAGACAGTCGCTGAGCTCGCGCGGCTTGTGCTGGGCTGGCTGGCATTGGACTGAACTGAGCTGATGGCGCTGGACATAAAAGAGCCGGAGGGACCCGTGAGGGTTGAGCTGATGGAGCTCGGGTCTAACGACTCCGTCGGGTTCTCGCTGGATGAGTGTGGACTCAAAGTTGGACTAGAGAGCAGTGTCGAAACCGTTACCGTCGGCTGTGACGTGCCTTTGGAATTCCGGTTTTCAGAATGTATAGATCATATCCGAATCTTCCAATTTGCCGTGAACTTACCAGAGATCTTGACACGAGTAGTAATGTCGATGGTCTTGGAGGGCTCGGCAGGACTCATTTGAGTGGGAGTGGGGGTTGCGGTCTCTGTTCTGACCGTCACGACAAAATGTGCGAGGACTTGAGGAAGGCTAGCTCACCTGCATGAGATGACGATAAGGACGTATTCTCAATGCACGATTCATCTCCAGGGAGCACCGTGAATATCGCTGAAAAGGCTGTACGGGTAACGTGTTCTTCATTGGTAAATTCCACTTCGAAGACTAGCTTTGACCCGGCGGATACGTTCGCCACCCAAGTGGCGGAAGTGCCGGTAAAGTCGCTGCCTAATCGCTGAAGCGGAGTATTGTCTTGATGCAGTATCTAGAGACTGTATGGGGCCTGACCGTCCTCCCAGGTAAGCTTCGTGGATTGACAGACGGTTGCGTCTGGGGTATTCACTTGGACGGGAGGAGGATCGGAAGAGACCCCTGAGGAGTCCACCTGTGTACGAGAGCTGAGAGATGTCAATGGCATGAACGATAGATGTGTGGTGACGGATGGAAGTTGATGCCGTGCTGTTCGATTTCAGTTTAGCCAATCGTAGCCAGCTGCACCATCAGAAATGAACCACGATCGCACATATTCAGGAAGACGTACATGATAATCTCCTAGGACTCTAACACACCCTCACTAAAACACCCTCACTTGTGAGACGAGTCGCTTGTGTGATGTAGGTAAGACAAGGAAACCTGTGGATCTCTGTATATACGTCCACAAGAGAACGTACGAACATCATCATCACACTTCGCCGGGTTCGACTTCCTGGGTCGCTTGGTTACTTGACTACACATTGAACTCCGTGACCCACAGCCTCGCCGTCTACAGCCCACTGTAGGCGTTTCTGGGGAAAGGCAATCCTGTGGAGCGTTGCTGCAAGATGAGTAAGGAACCGAAAGACGTTCGCGACCGCCAGTGCGCTTGAGACCACCAGGGACGTTTCACATGGTTTCAAGGCCATTTGAGCGTTCATCTACGTGAATTCGAAATTGTAACGGGACGCGATAGTATCAGTGATAGCAATCCAGTTGGTCATGCTTGTCGATGGGCGAGTTGAAGACAGTACAAAGTCGACCTGCATATGCAAGCGCTGGAGAAACGTGTTTGGCCGTGGGAGGTACTGTATAGCACGTTCCCACGATGATGATCGCTGTAGCGTCGTCCCGGGCCATGCAACTTCAGCTTATGTATATCCCAGAGACGTTTGTTCGGGCGACGCATAGCCCGTCATCCTAGCCCACGTCTCATTGAGTGTGTCTTGCTGGTAGGACAAGGTTCAATCACATCTCAGGTGGACAGGTGGACAGTTACTGGTAAATTGCGAACGATACGCACCATACAACATGGATAGTATTCGTCAGGAACACGAGATCACAACCGCCCCGGTGAAAGGTGATCCCATGAGTTATGTCCAGTCGAGTTTCTGACTCCCCTGCACCTGCACTTCCGTGATCATCGAGACAGCCGCACGATCTCCAGTGAGCTCACAGACCGCAACAGCCTGACACCGCCGTCGGCCATCTATGTGGGAGGATCACCATCGAGTCAGTCAGAGCGATTTCTACGTCAAGCTGGGAAAGATCCGCCGCATTATGCCAGCATAGCCATGATTCGATCTTGCTATGAAGACGCATGGAGGCTGTGGATTGCTTACGCTTCGGTTCTCTACAGTATGTACCTATAAGACATAGTCAGGAGGCCGGTAGGTTCAATCGAGCGCGATGCCATCTCCATCAGAGACAGCTCAGCGCCCACTACTCCCGCTGTTCGCGACCAATACCTTCTTTCAACTGTCGTTGCATTGCCTTCCCATCTGGAACTGTACATCGCTATGATACAGCTTCAGTAGCTGTCCGATTCTTTCCCCTGCGTCTCATGTAGATATTGTGTCTAGACGGCTTCCTGGTATCCAGGCCATCCCATGGTGATCGTCGCCCACTCTCTATCCACGATATATCCTTGCTTCAAGAAGCGTGAATTCATCGTGAGACATTTCTCTCAGTCTGGGGACAAAACGATAAGAGCAGATTGGTGTGCACAGCGAATTTGCCCTCCAGCCTAGGGACTTTCCTTGCACCGGTGTGAGGCGTTATATATAAACGCAGGCTACCTGCACTCGTGCCACGTATTTCGTCTCAATTTCTATACCTCCATAGTCTATCACATGGAAGGTGGAGGTTTGGCGGAGTGCAGATGCAAATCATGAGTGAGGCTGGAAATGGTGGACGTAGCTCGAGAGCACTCTGAGAGCAAGGCGCTGATAGTCAGGTGACCTGATTCCCACACTTGTCTAGCTGGCGCGCAGCTCTTGCTGCTACCAAACTCTGCTCTTCTCCTCGTTCTCACCAGCGGATTTGGCACGTTTCCTCGCTGCCAGAGACGTGCCATAATGTTATACTCTCCCCTATGCTTTTTATTTACTCAGATTAATTTGGCCTCGTGCGCTCTCTGCCCCTCTACTTCTGCACGCATCTAAGCTGATTCTCTGTTTCCTGCAATCTTGTGCTACCAGTGCTCTTGGATCTCTGGCTCGTCTTTGTTCATTCCCAGTTTCTTCCTTTCTTCGTCTTTGTTGCGACATGAGTTGTAGCACCCTGCGACTGCTCCTTGGCGTGGAGACTTGTGTCGCAGGCTCCCTCCCTGTTCCTCTGTTTGCTCTCTGCCGCCTATCTCCGCAGCGTGCGTCACCCTGAAAGCCATTCTTGCGCCATTCTTGATGCAAGGTAAGTCCGCTTGTATCTCCGTCCTGTTTGTAGAGTCGCTAGAGAGTGGACGCCATGACTAGCCATGCTGGGCATAGGGTGCGTGTTCATGTTCATCGCGTTGCCCTGCACCTAGCACGCATAGTCAGGTGTGAAGGCCAGTATATCTCCCGCAGCGCTGGTTCTACCATCTGTACCATGGCAGGACCGCGCTGCGGCAGATTCTGGTGTTCTCCCGACTCTCAGGAGTGTTGACGTCTCGTACATCTGCTGCGTGGCTGCGTCCTTTCACATCCAAGACATCCAACGAAACTGCTAGGTCCTTTTCCTCAATATCTGAACGTATATCTGAAGACCTCGCATTGTTGGTGATCCAGGTTGGAGTGGCACAAAGCAACATGGTCGTTATCATCGACTTCGTGAGTATCTTGCATATTAGCCCGCACTCTTCTGACAGATCTCCCAAGGGAACTGACGTGGATAACGTATGTCGTGATTTATGAGTAAGGCCTCCTCGCACACGACGTCGCCATCGCTGGCCTCCCGCAGCATACACCCGCCGTCCTCTGGCGTCTCCTGGTGGGCGGCTATCTGTGGACGGGCGACAAGGTGTCTGCGATCCCCTCATGCTATAAAACGCCTATGTTGCATGTATGTCTTGTGTCGTTATTTTCCGCGCCCACAATTATTTCTATCCATACTGTGTGGGTCGTGACGATGGACCATACAATCTAGTCCGGCTTTTCGTCAGCACCATCCATACCGTGATCATCCTTCAACCACGCAGAATGATTTCCCGTGCCCAAGATGACGCGGGGGCTTGGAAGGGGACAAAAAAGCCCTCCTAGACAGGTAAGCACAACAGTATTCATGATAGGACGGTGAAGAAGCAGGTGGAAAGAAGGGATCGTCCCTCGTTTGATGTGTGAAAGCGTCGCTCGTGTAGGTCGCTTGCATCCGGATGATAACCCTGGTCTGTGTATTCTCAGGTCTGTCCTCGCGTTGAAGCGGTGCATGGTCTCTTGTTCTACGTTTATCCACCGAATTTCAAAGGTATTGCGACTAACAGAAATGCCTCGGTCTGGAAACCTTATGACCCAACTGCCCCAGCGACAGAACAGCCGACCTGCATTCCATTGGTGCCACCTACTTACCCATATCATGATCTCGACGGTTGCGGGCTCATCAGGCCACCACAGGTCCTTGTGCTAAGGACCCGGGTTCCCGCCGCCGCCACAAGTTCGACCGTGTTTAACGGTGCTGGGCGTGGATCGCCATACGTATGAGGCGCGATATGGTCCCATCTCTGGCGCTGTGCTCAAGATCCTCATGTAAGCCACATTGCTTTTGATAATCGCATCACACGTGCCCGTAATGATCAATGAGCCACCTAGGGGGCCATAACGTTCCTCGTTGTTTCATGTCTCACAAGGATGAAGCCCTCGAACACAACTTCAGTCCTGAGATGGACTCGCTGGCACGCCTGGGAACCGCGCTCTGCTCATCACGAAGAGACGGATCGTGAGTTCTCTGTCGAAGCACCCTGCCCGCCGTATCGCCGCCGACTGACTTGACAGCTGTGCTAGCACCCTCGAATATCGGATCGTAGAACCCTATCATCTTCTGTCAGCCACACGCGTGGTGAGTCATTACGTTTGTGCGCCGCTAGACGCTCCTACCCTCCGTCATCTGGAGGCTCTATCAATGGCGATTAGGGGCATCTCACCTCCTGTTTGTTCGTGACTGACATCTGTCTCGCCCGCATATGAGGTAGAACGGCAGCACTTCGTGCGAGGTCGTGCTCTCTGATAGCCGCACACACACACTGGATGCAATCAGGGACAGTCGCATACTGTATGTTGCTCGTCAGAGCCTGAGCAGAGGTGAGTTTTATTCGCTCCCGTAATATCGAGAGGTGAATTTGAGGTCTGTCATCAGGGAGTTGCTATCGTGTACAGCAACAGTGTTTACCCTTGTATTACTCTCAGCAACAGGCGATAGTAAAGTAAAGCCGGTTGACACTATGTTACGACTCCTCACGGTAACTGTTCTGACTGTTGAGCGGCGGTGGCGTGGCTCTTCTGAAGATAGAATTCTTCACGCATCTCTGCGTGCTCTTAGTCCAAAATACCCTCCCTGCCCTCCCCTTACGGCTTTGAAAGCTCTGCGTACCAGACAGGCTGTGTTTCCCATTGCCGCAAGGATTTAGACCAATGGTGCTCCGGCGTAATCTCTCCCTCTGTCCCGAAATCATCATCTGCCCGTAGTATAGTCTCTTCCGGATTGCTCCTGCTGTCGCACTGTTGGGTGGAAAATAGCACAGGGTCGACGAAGCAGGCGGAAAGCACCTCTCCCTCCGACGATTGAGTCTCGTCTGTCTGCAGCAGGCCGTTCTCTACGTGTGACCTGTTCAGGGCAACGAGGACGATAATGATGGTTGGATAGATAGCCTAGAGGCGCCAAGAGAAGGTCGCAGTCAGAGTTGCCGAAGACGAAGGTTATCGGAGAGCATGGGGACGTACTATTAGGGGAACAAGGGCGCCCTTGACGAGGATTCCAAATATGTCCCAGAACGTGTTGGACCCGGTGTGCAGTGCGATTGAGGGTTGATACAAGCCCACCTGCAAAATCACAACAACTGCCTGCGGTCGCCCGTTGATTCGTGTTCCCGTACATTTCAGTGTCAGGAAGAGAATTGACTCACCCACAGGGTGCAGTACGCAGCTCCAGATTCTAGAAGGAGGGCGAAGATCTTCTCTATTTGCGATGCGATGGGCCCGACAACGATATATTTCCGAAGATCGCTTTTGGCTTTCCTGAGTGCCAGCCTATCAGAGGAGAGGAGATATTCAAGCCTAGAGTAGCCTACCATGCCTTATACCCCACAAGTACAGTTGCGAGTAGGTTCGTAGCGAAGGTTAGCACGGTGGCCGCCACACCGTATGAAAACCCTTCGTACATGACGCCGGTGCCCACGTTGTGACGGTCGGGTTTCCAGTCAAGGCTCGGCGCGCAGGTGAACACGGTGTCCACCATACCCAGCCCTAATATTACAGCTCAGAATAAGCGGAATCTCCTGAAATGAGCGGTAGATGTACTTGCCAAAAGTTGTCATTAGAAAGGTGACGCACAGGGTCTTAATAGCACGGTTACCTCGCCATAGGACACATGCTCTCCAGCATACAATAGCATCGCCTAGAAGTATCTGGATACGGGATAGACCCTGTCAACATCGTACACCTTTGCTCAATATAACAAAGGCCGAACATTGATTGTGAGGGCAGCGGTACCTGTGCAGTTCTGGATTTGGTCGTAGTCCCGAGGATTTGCCGAGTTGAGCAGTCCAAAAACTACGTCCGAAGGCAGTCCCCAGATGACCGACGGTGAATCCAGAATTGCATTGAGGATGATACTTTGAGTGGCAAGGAGCATTGTAACCAAGTACGCTGTTGTAGTCGCGAAGAGTGCAAAGAGCGTTAGACCGAGGGCCATCATGGGAGGCTGTAATTTTCCATATTGTCTTAGGTGGGTATCATGTACGGTATCAAGACATGGACTGGAAGGAGTCTTGAGTCGGACTCACTGTGTGAGTGCATGGATAGATGCTATAATCAGGATTACGAAAATCCCTGCTGATTATCGTTTGGTTCGTAAGGTCGGATGTGATCACTATTTGTCTCGTACCGTACAATCCCGACGGTAGCGAAGCAAGGACGATTTGCTCCTGAATGGCATGTACTTGAAAGTCCCATGAGTCTTGATTGAAGGCCCCGTGTATTGGTGATGGACACAGACTATTGTTGGTTTGCGTCATTCAGCGAATGTATCTGGGACAGATACTAGATCAGCTTCGAGCAGTAATAAATGACAGGTTTGGCGAAATTGGCCTCTATGACCTACCCTAGCTTGGGCCCTTTGACTCGAGCGGAATACTTGGGTGTCGTCCAAGGGGGATAGGTCAGCGAAGTCGTAGCTTCTCGTCGTGGAAAAAATACTGACAACCATGGGAGGTCCTATCTAGTACACTGTATCTCATATATCACTATTGCACAGGAGATTTCCCTCGTGATAGTGTTTCGTAGTCCTCGTCGCGGGCGCATCTGTCACATCGGCATAAGACGCCCACGGAGCTGACAGATAGGAACCGTAAGCTCCAGAAGCGGTATCATCGGCGTTGGCGGGATAGAGCATCCGAGTTGGTGACAGCGTATGAGGCGGCCTGAATGGGTCTCGCAGAGCACTCCCACGAAGAGAGTCGATTCAAACGACAGCCAGACTTTTCAGACCGCCGGCGTTTGTCAGAAATAGTCAAGAATCATCCTTTGACACGACAAAGAGAGCGACGGTGACTAGAAACGCGGCCGTTTCACAAGAAGTGTGACGCCGCGTGAGACTCCGAAGAGTTCGGAGAAACTGACCATGTCAGACATACTCGGAGCAGATTGATGGGACGATCTGTAAGCCGTCACTGCGCCCGGTTGATTTCTATCATCGCCGCTCTATTCGACAAGAAGGTTCAAGACTCTGAATGACCCGATCATGCAAAAACCCAGGTCTCGCGCACAATGCGTTATATAGACGTCATGTACATAAAGGAAGTCCAAATGTTCTGGTTAATTCGCTCATACTCGTACATCGAAGGATATCAGCTGACACGGAGATCGTATCATGGCACAGGTCATGGTGAGACTCTGGCAGGCGCTGCCAACGGGAAGCCATCTTGACATAGCTATCGGACTCCACCTTCCACTCACGTTTTGGCGGGCAATGACATCTCTCATCGACAGCGCGATAGTGTATATCAGAATCGTGCGTCTCTCGCTTTCCCTAACCCATTGTTCATGTGAAGACCGTTACACGAATTATGGCTGCAAGCAATGTTGGACTTCGCACTGTAAACGTGCCACGGACGCACCTAGCCAGTCAATTGGGTCAGCTCCTATGAGAGGACGAGTCTACCCAAATCCTCCTGCCCGTATCATCTGCTTAATTCTCTGGCTTGAGATTTCATGGTAAGACGAACATGCCCTCTTTTAACGCTAGGATGCATCATAATTTGATTTGCTAGAGAAATTTGCCCTAATGCCTCCACTTTGTCACACGCTATGGATGCAGTACCTTTTCTCTGGTTTGGTGAGTAAGATTGCTCCTCCATCCAGCTCTATCACCGCACAGTGCGATCTTCCTTGTCACACTCGGTCTTTCCCGAGCCCCAGGCTGTGCCTTCTCGGCCGCATTTTTGCTAGGCGCAGGCCAAGGCAGTCCAGCGAGTCGCCGGTATCCGATTGCTCACAGTGGATTAAGTTCTAATCCCCTCTCTTCTTGGTTTTTAGAGGACTGCTCATGAAGGGAAGCAATTGGCAGCCCTCGTGTCGCGCCCTTTCCCCTATACAACCGAATCGACTTACCTTTGACCCCTGGGTATCTGGAACACTGCTCTTCCCGCTCATACGCATGAAACCATCTCTTCTTGTCCTTAAATCTGTGATTGAATGGCCTCCCTTAACCTTTCGCGTACGCTCGCCAGTACTCTGGCAGACGACCAGATTCTGGTCATTCTATCTTCTGTACTCTTCGGTAAGTCGTCTTTCGCAACTAAAGACTCGTTGATTACTGAGATCGTATACAGGAGTCCTGAAAATGCTGGTCTTGGCCTCGATTTACGCCCTGATGTAAGTGAGACTCTCCTTGGCATAATCTGTAGCTCAACATTTCTTCGGCTGGTCAGTTGCCTTGGCTTAAGACGGGTGTCAGTTCGACTACTGCTTGCATCTACCATATTTTTGTATCTTTCTTCAGCCATATACTGGGGAACTATCCTTGAGTTCGCTATCAGTACCAGCAAGCTTCTCGCCCACGCAGTCAACAACATTGACGACGCTTCCTCTTCTGTCCCTCTAATCGGCTTAACGGAAGCTGCTCGGGCCTGTATCTTGACTGCGACATTCACTGTCAACGTGAGTGGTTTTCAATGCTCTCGTCATCGCAGAAACATGTCTCATTCGATCTGAATGCTATTCTTATCAGGTATGCATCGGAGATGCAATAGTATGGTGGCGTGCACGCGTGCTATACCCCGGGAACAGGAAGGTCCGGCACGTCTGCTGCGCTCTCCTTTCGAGCACATTTGGTACGTCCTTACCTTCATGATTTGGCGCTTGGTCCTTCTTGCATCCGAATGACAATGGCAGAAGCTCATATGTTCTTGTTCAGTATTGGGAATAGTGTCAACACGACGGTCTGTTCTCGTGCAGAATCCGCAGCCAGGAAGGATTCCCATCGTGTACAACGGAGATGTCTTTGGGACCGCAGCTATAGCGTTGTCTCTGGCGACCAACGTCTTCTCTACTACACTCATTGGATACAAGGCATGGTGAGCTCCTTGTGAAGCCAGGTGCTTTGTATAATACCGTCGAACGTGAGGTTAAGTACAAGCTACTCGCAGGAAACACAGACAGTTCATGCGCGAACACTTGGGTGCACCTGGTAGCAGCACCCTAGTCACCCTCAAAATCACTGCGCTGTTGGTTGAATCAGGGATGATATACTGTCTTGTATGGGTGAGTTCTCAGATTGGACACTAGGTTCAAGAGGAATATTGCTGCTGACTGCTTCGATGCAGGTTGAATTCCTCGTGTACCATGTTGTGGGTGATATGGTCCCCGGCATTCACGGAGGGCCATGGAACGCCGCCACATTCTATCATGAAGCCTGTATTGCCCCGATCGTTGTAAGCTTTCACATTCTGCGTACTGATTATCCCTCAATTTGACTCCATCTTCCCCGTAGGCAATATATCCTATGGTCATCGTGGTACTTGTTGCTGTCAATAAATCCCAGCTCGAGCACGGCATCACACGCGGCCAAATGTCGATCTCAACATGGGGCGTGGCTTCTGGGCCTCACGCGCACGACATCTCGAGTCATCGTATGACGCAACTCAGCGAGGGCGGCTGTCCCTTCGCTTCCCGTATTACGCGTACGGGAGAAGAGGAAGCCCAAGCTGAGAGCAGTTTGGATACACGCGTCCCTGGACGGTCAAGTGTAGACTCGGATCGAATCTCATCACTGAAGGACCACGAGAAGCCTGGAGCAGTTGAGATGGTCATCCTTCCTACTGATTTGGGACGGTTTATGTCGTAGGTTCGTATGGGGCAACGTATTGTAATGTGGTTTCCTGAAAGCAGAGCTATATCGTACCTTAGGCCTCGCGTCCTGAAAATGGGGGCTGTCAACTCGTGTGGGCTGCCTTTGAGCGTCCTTGATGGTACAGTGAGGAAAGAGCAGGATGTCGGGTTCCACTCCTTGCGTACACATTGCAGATGCGGGAGCAACCCTAACACCGAAACTGGGGCAAAAGCTAGGCGTTCTCGAATCCTTCCGCTTCTGACCCAAAGGCTCCATTTGCTTGCTGAGCCTTCTATAAATGTTACCGGACATGAAGAGTACTTCCCATCGCTCCAGTATAATGCGCGCAGAATGGGACTTGGAATGACGTGGATGCATTATGGCGTATGAGCCTCTAGACTTCGCATGTTTTCGCAGTCCCCTGTCCTGACTGCGATCCACACAAAGAATACCACTCACACTCATATTGTCCCGAGACAACGCTACAAAGCCATCGGCAATATGACTCGACCGCATCACGAAGTAAGCAGCGTCCCAGTGTCAGCGACTCTTGGCAGTGCGGGTATATTAAACCCAAAATGACATGACATCCTATCCAACAAACCTTGATCAATTACCCCTCCTACAGGAACCGAAGATTCGAAGCTTGGCGGTGCTAGACAATCCTTGCTCTGTACTTTCCCCGATCACCTTCTAAAGCAGTCGAAGTCGCGTTACCTACTTGTACGGACCCCAGTGACAAAGCAATGGGTCATGTGCTTACAGCGATGCTACGAACGCTGCCTCTGTATTGAGGGTGCGAGCCAACTCAGCACCATGACCGTTCAAGGCCTTGCACGGCAGACGAACCATGATGATCTAGCAGAGCCTCATACGATAGTGAGCGCATAAGGCGACTTCATAAGTATGCGAGCGCCAATTGTCTGATGATATACACTGACATAAGCCTACAACTGGCTCTGAGCCTCCTCCGCTTTCGCCTGCTTGACAGCGGCGATAACCTTTGGGTGCACGTCCTTACCGCACGCGACGATACCGTAGTTCTCGCCCAGCGTCCGCCCAAGACTAAAGTCGAGGGGCTCTCCTCGTCCATCCGAGATGATGCCACCTGCTTCCTCGACGAGGATCGAGCCCGCTGCGTGATCCTGTATGGAGCAATAAGCACAGGGAGGATCCACACGTGGGATGCAAAGACGTACCCAAATCTTCTCCTTGTATCCCGATCCGACCGGCATGCGGAGGTACACGCCTCCGTCGCCCCTTGCAAGCGCACAGTACTTCGCCTGGCTGTCCATCCTCGTTGGTGCCCGCGTCACGCCCAGGATCTGGCCAACGCGCTCATTGAAGCTCAGCTTCGCGTGCGCCTTCTCCACGCTCTCCAGGAAGTTGAGGTTCTCCGCCGTGAACGTCGGGATCGTCAGCTTCGTCCGCTCCCCACTGAGAGGGTTGTCAAGCGGGAGCTGGTACGCGCCTTGTCCGCGCACGGCGACGAAGATGCAACCACGCGGACCGGAGGGGTTCGAGGCGGTGACAGGGAGATTCGGGCAGCCTATGACGCCGAGCTCCACGCGAGCGTCGACGAGGAGCGCGAGGCAGACGGCATATTGCTCACCGCGGAGGAAGCCCTTCGTGCCGTCGATAGGATCGAGGGTCCACATTCCTGTAGAATAGCCTTGTGAGCGATGTCGGGAAGGCGAAAGGTATCCCGAGAATTGACTACTATCGACAACGCGCTGTTGTCTGCACAGTCGTACGTGTGCATAGATGTCGCTGAGCACACCTCGATTTTGTTGTGCAAGCGAGAGAAAACAGTGAATGTGCATCACTCACGTCCGGTTCGACCACCGTCGTAGTTCCCGCGATCAATCGCATCCAGCAACTGGTCCACGGTTCTCCCATGATTGGGTCCCAGTCTCCATTCCTCCTTCTCTCCAGGCTGAAGGTCGGCGCTCAAGGTCGCGTTCGCGAGTTCCACGATCCGATCTCGCAGAGCCCTCCCGGACTCAACACGTAGATCGGCAGCATCCTCCTCTCCAACGATAGGGTCGTCCGGGAAGGTGCGATCGAGGATCGTGTTGATGACCGCCTGCGCGGAAAAATCGCCAACTACGAGGGAGGTCTGTCTTCATCGCGCAGCGTCTGAGACGATAGCACGTACCTGTGACTGGACTCTTATCATCCTTCGTCAACGTCTCCTGCTTCACGAGCTTGTTGAACACTGATGCTGTGAGGACGCACGCCCGCCGGACGGCGGCGACGGCGATCTGCGTTTCGGCAGCGTAGGCGTGTGCGGTGTCGTGAGCGGCCATGGCTAGGAGAAAGCTCCAAGTTTACCGGAGCAGCGATAGCAGGAGAGATGGCGGGCTTAAAGGCGTTGAGCAACATCTTGAGCGAGCGAGTCAGGGCAAAGGTGTTTGGTCGACGTGCGAGGCGATGAGCTCAGCTGCACCGAACAGGCGCGCGCTGCCACCAACCGCGACGGGGTTGTTTCGAATGACACTCAAGCAACACTGCTCCTGTCGCCTAGACTTGCGAGTCTCGAGCCACTCACCTGCCTTATATTTCCGCCCTACTCTGCGTGTTCTGTCGAGAGGCTCTGTAACGCTAAGCGAGCGTGTGCGGAGACGGTGCCCAGCTCGAGTGCCCACCCGACGTCCGACGAGATGAGAGCTGCAGTTGGAGAGCATGGCTTGCAGGTGATGGCTCTGTCGAGAATCTGATATCAAGGCATCTCCTCTTACGAGGACGGAGGTGCGTCTGTCCCCGCCATCTGCCATCTGGTATGCTTCATGATACCTCGGGCCGACTCTGAGCGATTCGCACAGCACCAGGTTCAACATCAATACCTGGTTTGACGGCGTAAAGCACGGCAGCTCGAGCTCTCGAAGAGGTACGTGAGAAGGGCCCCATTAATCCACTGCTGCGTGCGCCATCCCCTCTACGCCTGTATCTGTGCCATGAGCAGTCGTCTCTTTCACCGCCGCCGCCCGCCCGCACTTTACCTCTTATCGGCCCTCAGGAAGCAGGTGTCACAGCCTACTGTATTCTTCGCACCACCAAGCATATGCACATGATCACCATTGATCACGACCGGATACTCCCTCGTAGCTGTGACCGGGACAAAGCCACGGCCCAAGCGGCGTTCTCCTCTCGAAGCTCTCCGTTTTCCAGTTGTCTTCCGTCCTAGGTCCTTTCTACTCGAGCTCGACACCCTTCGTTGGAGCTGGTGGCGCAACGTACGTGACCTCGCTGCCGGCAACGCTTAGACGCTTACGGTTCATTGCTAGGACAGGCGCGATGTGGCAACAGCTTCATACACCCAGGCACAATATACTGCATTCCGACTGGTGCTACACTCCGCCTTGTCCAGCTGCGTCATAGCCTGAACGTACCCACCACTTGAACCATTTGGCCGAAGCACCGCTGAGCTCGGAGGGTGGTGTGCAGGCAGTCAACTCTTAACCGTTGATGTTGGTCATCGGGTTGTCTGCATATCGACGACAAGCGGATTGTTGTACACTACTACACTCTTCAGAAAAGTTATGCGAAATCAAGAGAGGACTCTCCCCCTGCGACAGAAGTCTCGCCTATACTCATTGATCAGTGCCAAAGCTCCGTAAATTCCTTGTATCAGGCTGTTCACCAGTCACGATCATAGTACCACAGCTCTCTTTACAGCATGCAGGAATCGACAAGACTCCATGAGAGCCAATAGCTTTAGCGCAATCAGAGGCTATGCCTATTTCTCATAGAATCGTCTGCAACAGGTCGCCGGCCTCGATTATTGGCATCGATAACAGCCACCAGCACTACAGTGGCAGCAATAGACCTAGGCCGAGAGCACTAGGCGTTTCCATCTATCGGTGTACGTGTCTCGTCAGTAACCAAGCTCTTTAGACGAACAAACTGTACCCACCTTCACGAGATACCCCCATCTCCGCGAGCTCCACAGTTACTGCGTTGGCCCCTCCTGGGGCAAGCCCCGGTAGACTACGAGCTTCCTCTGCGCATGCGCCAAAACCGCTGCCGAAGACCTTGATCCCAGACGGATGGAAGGCGGCGTCTCTTAACGATTGTCGAGTGTTCAACCTAACCCACGCGTCGTCTCGTGCATTCAGCGAGGGATTTTCCACTTTGGAAAGAGGTTCTTACGCTGCGAGAAGACTGTTCGTATACACTAATTCACGATGACCTGTCAGCGCATGAAATGTACAGCATCAGACGCCCCGGCGGGGGACGAGGGCCCCACACTCACACTTGATGGACACGAACGAGACGCCGGCGTATAGCAAGCCACCTGGAAAGACGAGCTCCTGAATTGTTTGTGTTCGCCGTTCAATCATCCTCGTCCAACTCTGGAGAGTCGCCGCCACAACGTGCACATACGTACCGTCACGAATAACAGGATCATGCACCCGCTGGCATGAGTTTCTTCAGACAATCTACCGCGTACAACGTCTCTAATTCCCTACCTCGTGAGCAAACCTGACGGTTGGCGGCGAAGTAAGACATGCATCAGGATCAGAGGGTGCTACGCTCTGAGAGGTAGAGCATCCGCACTGACCTGTGGTGACGGTGTAGAGTATCACCCTGTCGAGCAGTGAATCGGTGCTAGGTAATGCGATAAAGGAGTGTTTAGGCGATATGAACATGAGCTATGGACTTTGATGGAGTGCACGCAGTACCTCTTGATGCCGCTTCGGCTGAGATGCAGCGCACGGATGAGCACAGTTGTCATGATAATGTCCGCGAAGACAGGCAGCGCCGTAGCGCATGGATCGAGCCACTGCATACGCGTTCAGCAAGGATTCTTGAGAGATGTTCCGAGACAGGGGAGACGCACGGGCGCGCGTATTCCGGATATTCCGATGTAGTGCGAGGGTCTCAAATAGCTGTGAGCGCGAGCTTCAGTATTTGACATGTTCCATCACGGTGAGAAGCGGGGACGGACACACCCGACAAATGTAGAACCTGGGGAAGAGTGAGTAAGTAAAGAGACAAAGAGACAAGGTGTTCAGCATGATTTTACCTAACGAGAACCCTGCCGTTTCATGGTGAGCGAGTCGTAGGAGGTGGAAGCGGTATTATTTAGTGACGGACCGAATGCAAGGAACAACAGCACGACCTTCAAACCATCGTGATATCACTGATGTCGACAAGGAACGTAAAATGACGCACCACCAGCCTCATCCATGGGCGATACTGGTTCCCGACTGCGACATGAGGGGTTCAGTGCTCGGCAGACATGTGTGCGTAGGAGAAAAATGAGGACCTACAGACGTATGCTCTGTGAGCGAAGAATCTGAGATTTAGTTCGCGCAGGTTAGAGATGTCGAGGCTGACAATCGCGAAAGGTGAGATCGGGCGCACCCCTGAGTGAGAGCGATGATGACGTTCTATGGATGCGGGGTAAGCGGAGGCTTGCTAACACGAGATACATCGGGTCACTGACCGTCAATAGCGGAAGAAACTGTGCCCATCGATGTCATTACAAGGACTCTGTGCTGCGGAACGAAAAATGAACAGCTCACATGTGTTTTCCTTATAAGTTTCACCCGAGGAATGGGTGTGAGCTGTGGCGGACATCGAAGGGGACGACCTAAACCCACTGATCAAGGTATCGAAGATGGGCGATATCGGAATGGTGTGTCACTAGAGCTTCATAGCTGTCCCAAATGCCCATATGTCGAGATACATGAATGTAGACCGACGATACTGACGCACCAGATGTATGTAGATACAGCTGTATGGACAGTCTCCAGCAGCCTATTTGGTCGACGTCAACCAGGTGGATGTTCATTTAATCAAAAGTGGACCTCATTTACACCGTAACTGAAACCTGCATAATGCTGATCAGAAATCATGTATTCCGGAGAGGAGCGCATCGCTCACAATGATTCTGATGCCTATCTTATCGTCAGGGTATGCGCCGAAGTAGCGATATGTCTGATGCAAGAGTCCGCCGTACAATCTAAGGGACGTGTATCAGTCGATTCTTCTTGATGTAGAAATTGTGTTGGAGAGGGGCTTACATGAGCGACAGATACGTTCCTAGAAGGACAGAACCATACGTTTTGCCAATGAAGTCTACTAGATGGCCAAGCGGAGCATTTGCAGAGCTAGTCGTTGAAGATACAGCATCCATGTTAGGGAGAAAACACAAGGGATATCTCTCGGAGTACAAGTATGCGGTGACCACCAGGGGTGCAAGGGCGGAAGACAGGCCTTATCAGTGGGTTGGGGAACTTGACGGGCCGGGTTGAGGCCTAGGATCGGAAGAGAAGACGGAGAAAATGCAAATTGAGCTGCGAGTAGCAGGCAGCTGTCTCCGAGAGAAGTCCAAGCGCATGCCACCTCGATAGATAGGCTTGAGCAATGCAGATCCATGAACGAAGTATATATCGAGTGGCATGGAGAGACTAAGAAGGTAGCACTGATATTGAGAAGCGACTCGGAGAAGTTTACCAGTGTCGGTTGAGCGACGGTGTTCCAAGCAGGCGCCCTGTCGCTATGGCAGGCCGTCGGCAATATCCGTCGTGTGGGCACAGTGATGTCCGTGACGGCCCGTTGGTGCCATCCCTCCTTCAGAGCTCCAGATCTCCCTCGCTAGCGCCATCATAATCCAGGGCGTGCTATGTATACTGGTTCCCACCTCACAACGTCGAGCAGAGGACGCAGGAATGGGATCGGGTATCTGCGGCGCGATACTCGGCCAAAATGCACCTCACGAGGCTCAGTCACGTAGTGCCGGAGGCCGTTCTTTGCTCGTGCATCATACTTCACTTTGGCGGTTTAAGACGACAGAGCTTCCCATCCTTGAGGGCAACCATGTTTGCTTAGGAAGGCGTTTGTGTTGCCTCACTTTTCACTGCCAGAGTTTATCAGGAATGAGCTCCGGAATGCACGCCCTCGTGAAACTGTAATCGATGATCTTGCATGATACCCGTCCTCAGACAAGGTATGCAATGTTCATGTACGAAAACCACCGCTTCATCCACAACCGTGCTATCAGCTGCATCAGCCTATGAAAATCTACAGGAGATTGCCTGTAATCGAAAGCAGACTGTCGACATTCGGCTGATTGCAAGAGCCGTCCGAAGCCTCGCGTATGTCTCACTTCAGCCATCAGGTAGACCAGAAGGTTTTGAGAGTGACACACATCCCACTACTTGTCTGTTGTCTACAAGGGGACTTCTGTGGTATCCATCATGGAGAGCGTACTGCTACTTGTACGAGAAGATGAAAGATCGGCCGCCGGCTCAGTGCTAGCGACAGCATCCATGGCTTCATCTGCCTGTTTCGAGATAGATTGTATTCCAAATATGACTCCATGGAGGCCCTTCTCAAGCGGATGTACATGCAGATCACTCAACAAACTTAGGCTACGGGGCGTTCGATGTGGAAGACGTCGCAGGTGCTGGTGAGCTGCAGTACCGAGTACACAGTCCGGCTCAGCTCCTAACCCCCCAAAAAAGTGGACCACTGCAACTGAGGCCTGAGGTGGCACCTTCCTGTCTCTCCCATATCCCAAGTACGATCGCACCACCACACTCACCTTTCTACGTCCCCCTTTTGCAGGTATTCGTGACTTTCGCGAGACCACACAAGTCATCCCAAATCGATGTGCATGGCTTCTCGAGATCTATCAGAGTAAGAACATCACTGTGACGACAGATGGTGATGTTGCAGCTCAAGGAAAGGTGTACATGGTGAGTGGTCGGGCGCGGTCAGGCCCACGAAGGTAGCTAGATGGCGATTCCTTATCCGCAATCATGAAACCCTTGCTACAGTCCTCGTCTGCACCAAGCTGTCCATTCCGGCCACCGCATGAGCTGACTTCCGCTGCTGTGTGTAGTGATGAGGCGGCTTCGTCGTTTGTGATGTCAGGTTGATGGCGAAACACGACGTGGGATACCAGCTTGTCTGTTGACACTGTCCCGTGGAAGTGGGACCTATTCAGTGCGACCAGAACGATAATGGTTGTCGGATAGATCCCCTGAAAAGACAGATGATGAAGTTCGAAGATACATGGAAAGATGTGGACACGCACAATCAGAGGAATTAGACAGCCTTTCATGAAATAGTCAAATCCCGTCAGTACTTGTTGCTCCAGTCGAGACTCCAGCGCTGGATCGGTGAACGAGCTGGTTTGATATGCCAGGATGAACCCCTTGAAGGACGTTTTACAAGGAGTCTTCTGGGGTCCAGTTTTTTTGGCTCACCCAAAGTAGGCAATACACCGTGCCTGACTCCACGAGCAGCACGAGGAGCCGCTCAATTCGGCTGCTTCGTTCAAGCGTCGTTGCCTCAAACATCTTCCTATGCTCCCTATAATATCTGTGAGTCTTAGTTCGTGACACATAGCGTGTGATCTCATGCTTACCATGCTTTGCATCCAATCATGACCGTGGCAACGAGATTGCTCGATAGGGATGAGACCGATGCAGCCACACCAAAGACGTCCAGCCTGTAGAAGGAACCAATCGGGATGTAGTCGAGATTCGCCAATGTGAGTTCTGAGAATGCTGTCGCCGGGCATGAATCCAATGTATCGATGAGTCCCGCAGCTGACGAAAAGACTCGCAAGGTAAGATGGACACCTCACCATTGTGTTGTGAGATCAATCGTATACGCACCCGTTGTTACTGCCAGGAGAACTACGCATGTCCCTCTGACGATTAGACTGCGGGGCCAGATAATCCATGCGCGCCACCAAACAATGGCATCCCCAAGGAGAACCTAGGCACCAAAGAGTCAGGTACAGTGCGAGGTTAAGAGCAATCGAGGGCAAATTCTGACATTGAGTGTGAGAATTCCAGTAGGTGCACAGAGAGTGAGACCGTGCACGACACCCGGCAGGCCGTATGTAAACCCTGGTTCAGATGGGTAGGACATGGGTGTAGTTGATAGAGCTGAGGCGCTCCCGCACACACTCAATGCCTCGCTTACATAGGCTTGAACAAGCTCATAATATCCGGTGGTGCTGAGTAGGAGGATGCCCCAGTGGAAGGCCGCGGACGCATACATAACTAACATGACAGCAAGCAACGCCATCACTTGAACATGAACTGAACCTCTTCGTCTAACGCTTTGGTTAAGTCGTAGGTCACAAGGTTGGGGAGATTGATACTCACATAAGAATAGTCAAAGCGAAGGACACCAAGGCCGTGTATAGACCTGTGCGCCAGGTTAACGTCACTTCGGGCAAATGAGCGCTAGAAGAAGGGGGGCTAACCCATAAGTGCCGTTGACAAGACGAGCAAGATAACACTTGGCCAAAATGCTGCGATGTAGGTTTGAGCACCATGCGACGCAGTACAGATTTCTGCAGTGGAGTTAGAAAAATGAGCAGGAGTCTGGGAGACTAGAGGAAACATCAGGGCTATGTAAAGGGACTGGTGCTGTGACGAGCACAGGTGCCATAGCGCAAGAAAACGAGCAACTTATAAGGCAAGGTTGCATGAACAATTGATACTGTATTCGAGCTGACAAAGAATCGGTCTTCTACTTTGGCCGCGATGTCATACAGGAGTTCCAGGATGCTCTACACGTGGAGCGGCATCTCAGACTTCCGAATGGTCTGATGAAATCAAAGAAGGTTGGTCGCACCGCCCTCACGGGCTCGCTGGCCGCCATGGTAGCTCTCCCTGCGGTCTTCGATAACACTTCCCTGTCCATTCAATTGTATAAATCAATGTACATCTGCAGGAATTTGCGGCGGCTTTCGCATGCTTCTGGTCTTCCCACCTCGGGAGGTGGCAACCTGTCTGGCAACTATCCCATGGTGTCTGAGATATGATCATGCAGGGTACACGCCGCCGAAAGAACCGTCTGTACTGTTTGCGCCGTGTGCATTCCGCTCGCAAGTAATTCGTCGGTCGAAGGGGTTGCGGCGGATGCTAGGTGTCGCTCGCGTACTGTGCAGCATTGACGACGACTATGGTTTGTGTAAAACTGTCTCACTACGGGACCAGCCACGAAGCTACTCGCAGCTTAGGATATATCAATATACTGATCATGATAGTGTCATGGTATATTGTACATCACGAACCGGGACTAAGTTTACATCTATGCGATCCTTGGGCGTACACTTCGACGAAGTATGTAGAAGACTTGACAGCAATCGTTGCCATGGCGCTAATCTGTAAACCGTGACTTCCAAGCACCATTTTGATTGTTTCCTAGTCAGCTGAGTGGTATCTGCCTAGGGTTGTCTTCTTTCTCTGGTCTGTAGATGTACGTTCTTACGAGACATCAATGATTGGCAAGCGTCGCCTACGAGACGTCCACCAAAGAACACGAGCGCTCGAGGCGCCAATACCGATGCGCGACGGTAGCTTTATCATCACCTCCACGCCACCATCCGTCCAAAGGCCCTACCTCGCATGGCCGCTGTGCACATCTGATACGATGACTGAAGCACAATGGCCATAAGCACTGCTGCTTAGCATCTATGGCGACTAGCAAGACATCGGGGAGGTTCAGGTCAGCTGATCACCCCTCTTCTACATTTGCCTGCTTTAGAGCAGCATTTCGGTGCCGGTCCTTCCCACACGCGACAGTGCCGTAGTTCTCGCCTAGCGTCCGCCCGATCCCGAAGTGGGGAGGCTCTTCTCGCTCGCACGGGATGGCGCCGTCCGTCTCCTTGAGAAGGATCGGACCCGTGGTGTGATTCTGTACGACGCTGAGAGCACTGGATGCATCTGCGCCCGAGAACAAGGAGAAGTGCCCGGATGTTCTCCTTGTATCCCGATACGACCGGCATCCGCAGATACACGCTGATGTTGCCTCCTCGCAAGCGTAAGAACTTCGCCTGGTCATCCATCCTCGTCGGCGCCCACATCAAGCCCAGGATCTGGCCGACCTGCTCATGGAAGCTCAGCTTCGCGTGCGCCTTCACCTGCGCTTTCTGAAAAGTTTAGCCTGTGGGCAATGATCGTAGGGATCTTCAAGCTCGAGAGTTGTCGAGTGGAGCTGGCGTGTACCTGGCTGCGGACGGCAAAGAGACAGATGGCCGGAGCGGTTCGAGGCGGAAACGAGAAGGTTTGGAGAATCTATAAGGCCAAGCTCAACGAGAGCGCTGATGAGGAGGCTGAGGCGGGCGGTGTATCGCTCACGACGGAGTAAGCCCCGAGCAGAGTTGATACGATAGGAGGTTCATCTTCCGGAGATCGGAGATGTAGAGAGCGTAAGACAGGAGAAAGGCATCAAGAACCTGATCGGGAGCCACTGCGCATATAGAAAGCGCAGAACACACCTCCCGAGAATCGTCGTGCAAGTGGGAAACCAGTAAATGTAGGTTACTCACGTAATGTTCTACTAACATCGTAGTTTCCGCGATCAAAGGTACCTAGTACCTGGTGGGTGATCCTCTCATGTTCGGTGCCACTTCCCGTGCCTCTTTCACTCCAAGCTGAAGGTCCGTGGGCAAGGTCTAGTCCGCGACTTCCACCATTCAGTCTCATGAGCCTTCCCAGAGTCAATGACTATATCGGCAGCATCGTCCTTACCAGTACAGGATGGCATAGGAGGATACGATTGAGGGCGATGTTGACCTGTACGGAAGAATCGCCCGCTGCGTGAGTCATCTTCCTCCATCGCGCAACAAGACAATCGCACATAGTTACCTGTTGCAAGACCCCCATCATCACGCGTCGAAGTATTCTGCTTGACAAGATTTTTGAATGCCGACGCCGTGAGGACGGATGTCCCCGGACAACAGTATTTGCGGTCTGCGTGTCAGCCGCAGAGGGAGGCCCTTTGACAGTCATGGTCGAGAGGAAACTCGAGTCACGGAAGCAGGAACGGTAGTATAGTTGGTATATTCAGAGACACTGGGTAGCGGAGGCGTTGAAGCTCAACAGGTCCAGGATGTCGGGGCGGTGAGAGGTCAGTTTGCATGATGTGCGACAAGCGCGCGCGTCGCCGCCGACGGCGAGCGCGCGGCCCGTGTCATGCCATGTCAGCCTCCGTAGCAAGTTGCTCAAATCCTCTTTGTGCCCCCATCATGTATACCGATCCTTTCGTTTCGTTGTGCAACACTGAGTAACTGGTGGAGATAATCTCCCTTGGGAACGAGGCTGTTGGTGATACTCGTCTATCGAACATAGTTGGCTACTACTAAGTAGCAAACGTCTATTCATCTGACGCTGATGACGCTTCGTAGAGAGCCATATTGACTACGTCTGCTTCGCGTGTCCGACGCGAATTACATGCTGCTGGACGTCATTATAGTGATACATCAACGCCGAAGCCCTGTCCAAGATAGGCTCCCTAAATCTATCAGTTGCAAGTTGCGCGGATACTCTCCGGCTTCTGGATGGGGAAGACCACGATGAAAACCGCCGAAATACGTAGATACGCTTGTCTTGTTCCCAACATTACTCGTATTATTTGCACTGCTTCATCAAGCTCAGAAGGCTTTGATACTGCCTCGCTGACGAAGTAGCGAGTAGGTGTTCACCACGAATCAAGTCAAGGAGAACTAATGCAATATTCATACATGTACACAATCGAAGCATCTTCGTGTGTACTCCCAAATTCCTCTCCATTGTGCTTCGTCAAGATTCGCATGTCAAGCTGTCTGAACCCGCTTTGAGCCCTGTACTGTTGCCGTTTGTACTCATGCTTTGCTAACTTTAGGGAGGACTAGATTAGCTCGTTTCTCGCACAGTCACCGGAGCACACTCACCCTCTTGAGATGTCGGAAGGTCAGATAGCTCCACGGCAACTGCATTCTCGCCACGAGGACCTCCCGAGTGAGGATGGAGCTCTAGGATTACGCCGGCACCGAAAATCTCGGTACCCGTCGAGTGTAAGTTGCCCGATGTCGTACGAAGCGATTTGCGCGTATTCAAGCTGTTCCAATCACATTCAGGGAGGTTAGCAGGAACTTCGGAAGGACCATGATAGATATCATACGCTGCGAGGAGAGTATTTGTATACACTGTGTGTGGCTATCAGTGTGGCGGCGACGCAGACGCAGACATGACAGCACGCACGTTTAGTGGCTACGAAGGACATAGCGACATATATGAAATTGTTTGGTGCGGCCAGCACCTGTTCAGTGATCGCAAATGAGACTGGCTAGAATCTGCTGGCACAAAAGTCCTTACGAATATGAAAATCAGCAGCATGAATGCACTAGACATAGGTCAGATTCGTGACATCACCCCAGTAGGGGGGCATCACCTCGTGAGCAAGCCTGAGGGTCATTGTGAGGTCGAGCCGTTATAAGGAGCATTGAGGCACTCACCAGTGGTGATTGTATAGAGCATCAATGTGTCGAGCATAGAGTCGGTGCTTATAAGCAGACATAAGACATTTTCTCACGCTGCAATCTAAAACAACGAAATGTACCTTTTCATGCCGCTTCTGCTCCGCCGCAGAGCCAGGATCAGTATGGCGGTCAGTGTTGAATCCGCAGCAATGGATATAGCGGCTGCGCAAGCTATGATCCACTTGATCAAGTGTCAATGTGTGTAGTTTCGAACGATGTAATTGACTGACGGGAACAGGAAAGTAAGCTTTGGCCCCTCCTTTGTTCACAGACATGGCAATACTGTGATCGGATTGTAAACAGGAAATTAGACAGAACGAACGACCCTGATACGGCATACCTGCTGGCTGTGGAAGCTTCGGAGAAGGTCAGAGAGACATGCATTTTATGACCTAATTATTACGTTCCTGACCTATCGAGAATCCTACTCGGGCGTTTGTGAATGCGAAGATCATGAGGTGCTGGAACTCACCAAATTGGCCAACGAGCAGTATGACCTTGTATTCAATTGAGCACAGATAGCGCATCTAACATAGATATATCTTACCACAACAACCATCCACGGACGGTACTGTTTGCCAACTAAGCCACTGTGTCAGGGAAAAGACCGTCAAGTGGTCTGGGCGGGTACTAACAAAGGTAGGCTCTGCGAACAAAGAATCTGCGAACAAATTCAATTCGCGCCTCAAGGCGTAGAATTAGAGAGCAAGACATGACGCACGCTTGAGTTAAGGCGACGACAATGCCCTCATATATTTGGTCAGTCAATCGATCTGCAGCACGAAGTAGTTTAGAGTGGCTCACCGACAAGAGTGTTAGGATCTACATGAGTCAAAATCGTGCTTGATCAGTTATAAAGATGACATTGCTCACCTGTAAGATCCTGAAAGACCCAATTCGTATGCATCGCTAATATCAAGGTCTATACAATCTAGCAAATGGTATGGCTCTACGGTGAGGGATTCAAGAGGGCGAGTATGTTCGAATAGCCAGTCACGAGCATGAAGTAACTGCGTCGAGGTTTGTATATGAGTTCTATGGGCTTTAGCATGGACAATGGACGCGAACCATGTATACATTGTTACTGCCGTTTGAAGGCTCTCGATAAGACTATCATGAGTTCGGATGATAAGTGCGAAGTCGGATAGTGAGAATCAAGCGTATCCACTTACACCACTACCAGCACCTATCATGGCAGCCTCAGCGCCCTCCACGTAAGACTTACAAAGATACGGCGCGCTACTTACAAGAAGCTTTAGTAAAAGCCGGTCACCAGGATATGTCTGAAAGTATCGGTATGTCTGATGTAGTATTCCCCCGTATAATCTGAAGGAGTAGCCATTGATCAGACTAGCGAGAACCCCAACACTCAGTGTCGCACCTACATGAGTGAAAAGTACGTTCCGATGAGGATGGCCCCAAAGGAACTGGTGAGAGACGAAAAGGAAGGTTGCGACATTGAGAGGGCAGTTCAGACTGAAGGACAGGTTGTGAGCCGAGTGCCCTACTACCGGGGGATATACTTATGTATGAGAACCATTTCTTCAACGAAGCTACATAGAAGGTAAAGGCATAACCAGAGTGGACGGGATGGAGATGAACACTTCTCCGCATCAGATATGCTGCGGAGAGAAGTGATGGCGTTCTGGAGTGTAAGTAGCCCCACCATACCGTTAGTACTACGTTACTTCAAGGGAGTCACACGTATGCCAACATGCTGTGCCTCATCTGACAGTTTGACTTGGGCTTTGAGATGGCGGGAGGCGAGATGAGGCGCGAATACGACAGCCGTTCGCACGATCGCTTAGGTGTTCAATACTGGTGGGTCGATTCTCCCCAGTCTGCCAGGACAAAAGTATATGCTAAACTGACAAGGGGGATATTGGCCCAAAAATATGGTGGAGATTGAAAATCACTCTCGCATGTTGCGCTGCCCAGGGCCAACAGCACTTTCCCAGCGTCGAGAGGACCAGGGCCACATCCCGTCATCAACGCTCTCAGGCTTGACTTGCTTCCTACTCTCTCTTGTGCATGCACTTCACTTTTGTGCTCCAATTGCTGCAAATAATCTTCAACAGCCCATGGAGAGTCTTGCGAGCTCACGTCTGTTATGTCGGTTGTTCTGTTTCAGTAACTCTGTCTTGCCTCGGCCTCATCAGCTTTTCGTATTTTGATCCTAGCGAAACATTAACCTCAGACTTCATCATGTCATAGCCCTCTGGAACGATGGTACATCGTCACTGGTGGCGGAGGATCAGTCGGTGTCGATCAGTATAGCTGTGGAGGCGAAAACTCACGTCCGGTGCGTTCTCTGTGCCTTTGCTTCAGCTGCGTAGCTCGCCGCGTGGAACACTGGTTCTCTAAAGACAACACCTTTCAGGACTCGCTGCTCCCCACACGTGTTGCCTCTATGCGTGCCGCTGATTCCGCTGATTGGTAGGCTGTGCCTTCCGCAGTGTGCTTATATGCTCTCCACCACGCGTCTGACTCTGTCGCCGACATATCTCAGCATCCGCCTTTCTTTTCCTCTACATGGACGGTACCATCTCATGCTTTCTAATTCAGGTCGACCGCCTGTGTGGCTCATCGTGAGAATGACCTCAAACTTAGATCATATCTTGCGAACACTACTATCCAGGCACACTCCAGCAATTTATTGACAGATCATCCCGCAATCAAGAAGTCCCATGAAGATGGACTTTACGGGAACTGCGGTCAGCCACGGTACATCCTTGGGCATTCGAGATTCAGTCCACATAAGTATGCAGCGCTGCCTTGCGGTAGATTCCAGTCGCTTTCACACTGAGTCCTCTTTGGGTTCTGAGCCCCTTCAACGCGGGCTTGGCAACCGACACGACCTGGTCACAAGTACTAGGCTCTTTGCGACGGCGTGTCTATTCACCTATCAGGGATACCCCAGCTCTCTCTTCAAGCGATAGTCTCAAGCGATAGTCGCCACGAGCATTCATCAATATGGCGTCCGAGCCGCTCCCGCTCACCTCAGTAGCACAGTCAACTAGCCCAACACACCTCAACAGCGGCGGAGGCTGAGAGGCATGCAGAAGTCGTAGTGTTAGGTCTTGTAGCTGGACGACTCGAATCATGGAGGCAATGTTCGCTCGATACCGATCGTAGCATGAAGATGAAGGGCCAACGAACCGGACATAAGCTGTTCGACGCATGCCCAGTTTGGAGAACCACCTGCGCGAATAAACGGCGGGGACAGCGAATTCAAACACGATGTCGACTCATTGAATGATGCAGTCACGTCACCGAGTTACAAGATGAGCGTCCAAGCTAAATAAATTGCAGTAGCGACGTGGATACGGCGACGTAACAAAGGCTCAACTTGCCTCTTCTGAAAGGAAAGGCCTGTGTGCCCATCGCCTCAGAATTCCTATGCTGAGTGGCATGGAGACCCAGGTTCGGGCTTCGGAGAGTATCTCGCCTCGACATCCACCGCGTCTTTACACGAAAAGTTGCTTCCGTGGTCCTCGATTTCGACTGTAGAAAGCCGGAAACCATCGTCGTCTGATAGCACTCGAAGTCGGCATGAAGTTCGGAACCTGACAGTGACATGAGAACGCTCACCTCCAGGCTGGTCTGATATATCAGGCAGCTCGATTGCGACTGATTGGTCGAATGGCGTGCGAGACTGCTGCACGTGCGTACCGAAGATTTCCGTTCCACCAATATTGAGATTGACCTGGTCCCTCAGCGACTGCCTCGAGTTCAGTCTGTTGAGGCTCCGAGGTCAGTGCGAACGAACAAGCGTAGATGTTCACTTGACTGAAGCGAAACTCACGCAGCGAGAAGCATGTTCGCATATACTAGGGTGAGTGCGTCAGTGCGGAGCCTTTGAGAGGAGTGTGCGCACAATGACGTACATTTCGTGCTGACCAATGAGACTCCGGTGTAGATGAGGTCTGCTGGGCGCAGAACAACCTATTCGAGACCGGAGCGTAGGTATTCAGATTTATCCTTGTAAGCAGAACTAGAGTGACGTACAAAAACGAAGAGTAGTAACATCGATACACTATATCTCTGTTGTCAGATTCAAACGTTCCTATGGGCAGCCCCGGCCTGGCCGGCCTTACCTTGTCAGAAGACCTAGAGGAAAGGTAAGATAAGAAGGGAAGCGGACCTCAACGAACTCGCCTGTGGTGATGGTGTATAGCACTAAAACATCCAATGTCGAGTTCGTACTATGAACGTGATATGAGCGTTCGGTTGCTCTCGCGATGCCCGCTGGCGTCTACCGTTTAAGACTACTTCGGCCCTGGAGTAGCGCCATGATGAGTACGGTAGTCAATATTCCGTCCGCGCAGACCGCCATGGCCGAGGCGGTCGCAATGATCCACTGTCAGACAGCGTCAGGAGGTGACATTAGGGAGGGGATTCCTATCAGTGTGCTCACCGTATACCGGACGAATGCCGAAAAACCTCGATCCGAGAGGGAGATCCTGGCAAATGGAGTGAATGCCTTCATCAGAGAACTAGCTTAAGAACGAAGCATACTCTACTATAGTAGACACTGGAGAAATCATTAGCATGTGATCGTCGCTGCAATATATCAGGTTCAAAGGCGTACCGACGCAGAAGCCTGCCGATACGGGTAGGTGAGCATGGGTGTCATCGATCCAGACGTGAACACCTAGGAAAAAGCGCGCACCGAATTCTCCCATCAAGAACAGTATCTTGACGGGTGATATTAGAGCGATCCCGCTGCATATTCGCGAGAGTACGTACCGCAAGAGAAACCCACACTCTGAAACGTTTGCCGACTGGAATAATTGCTTAAATTCAATGTTGTGTTGAAGAACGATGCTAGCGTGAAAATACTGACAAACGTAGGCCCGATGGGCGAAAAAGCTAGAGCGGAATTCAGCGGGGGGCGCAGTACGACAGATATGGGTGCTCACGCTTGGGATATGCCGATCACTAAGCCCTGTGGCTAAGTCGGCGTAGGCCCTTGACGAATGTATGGGGCACGACGAACCGTTAGAACTGGTAAAATCTTCTCTCATGAGATGAGAATTGTGCTGACTCATTGGAGGGAAACGTACTTGGAGAGTGCTATTTCCGGGTGATAGGCCATTGATACGCGATGGTCGCGAACTGAGAGGTACAAAGACTCACTGTACGGGATGCTGAAGTATCGAAGGGTCGGCAAAGCCAATCACAAGATAGTAATAGCTATGTGTGATGTGTCAATCGCTTGATTGCGCGGACTGGACGAAGTGCGACTCACCTAGTATGGCAACTGAAGGCCATATGCACCGTCTCGAGGATGCTAGCGTGAGGTGAGCGCTCAAAAGGCTTGGCTGTGCAAAAAATGAACTTACACCGTCGCGTACACCTGGAGGAGCATGACAAGGTAGAGTATCAAGTTAAGGCAGTCGCGCGGTACCGAATCCAGTGTACCCACAGCGAACTTGAGCAAGAGCCTATCCGACGGGTACAAGACATGATAGCGGTAAGCCTGCTGCAAAGTCACACCGTAAAGCCTAGCGGGCGGTGAATGACATGATCCTTTTCATGCGACACGGGAAGGCACCAACATTAGCGCGAAGAACGTCCCGAGTAGTACAGCGCCAAATGTATCGTCGAGGGATGCATCGGCGTGGGAGCCGTCCAGCCGGCGGAGTGGAGTCAAAGACGCAGGAGACATAGTGAAGGTAGCGCACCCAAGAAGCTGGACTAGAATCGAGCTTTTATAGGAGGGAGTGGGGCCACAATTACTGATGACGATCCAAGACCGCTCTGGCGACGCCGCAGAAGGGGTAGCAAACGGGGCCGACGGACATCACTGCTTCCAGACGACTCGCTGCGAAAGCATCGGATAGAGCCCTGGCGGCAAACATCGTTCAGCAAGGGATCGTGACCGAGAATTACTTACGGTTAGCGCAAGAGGCGTCAAATGTCGTAGCTGGGACTCCGGTGACACCGGTGATAGATTGGGTTCGTACGAACTGCTGACCTTGAAATTTGATCTACCGTCGCTCTAGAAGTAAGCAATGCTCTCGGATTGTGATACTAGTGGCGGGCTGGATTCACATTTGAGCGCATCTTCGAGAGGTAGAAGGGGTACGGCCGCATGCTGAGGCTGAGCGGCGTCTCGGGAGTGAGGACAGCCAGCGACGCTGCGGAGGTGCGAGCCTCAGGGTGCCGTTGTTCCCATTAATGGCTTCCATGCTACGGGTCGGTCTAAACCAATAGTGCAGCCATGGAGAACAGGACAGGTGATTGGGTTATGCGCAGACTCGAATAGAGAAGAAAAATTGGGGCAGTGCATGAATTTCACGTTCGTGGACCGCGGCAATAGGCGCTTGAGGGAGGGTGATCCCGGAGTAGAAGTCCAGTTTCTGGCAACCTCCGTTGCAAAAGAGGACGAGGTGAAGTCGATCAGGGTCGCTGTACTTTGGCGGTATGGGACTTAGCTTCAGAAGCAAGTGTATGCCATTTTGAATACGTCTTCAATACGGGACAGTGCAACAATATTGTCCATTGAGCATGGCGCAGCGGGAACGGATAAATCACCGTTAAAGAACAACGGACAGGACTGCCGAGATTAAGAGTGGCCGTGTGAATGAGGGCTGACATACTGATGGAGGTCGCTATCAGCATGTATGCTATATGTCGTGAGGACGCAACCTATCCGACCCCACATCGAATGAATGCGAGACTGGTGAAAAGCATCGTCCACAATGACTGCCAGCATAGATGAAATGCAGCCTGGGGTACAGAGTTCAGTGTACAGTTGGGAGGACTCACTGAAGAGAGCGAATTGGGAGACTCACGAAGCAGATCCTTCGGGTTTGTAACTTGAGGTCATGACAAGTGCTGATCAGCGACGAGCAGTGGACTGGGTATACTTGATGCACTGATTTCGCTTAGAGACGTCGAGGAGAGGAGCAAGCCCGAGCTGCCTTTCGTCCGAGTCGGATGACGGCGACGAAAGGGCGAGAACGTGTGTGACAGGGTGTGACCGTGATTCTAGACACTTCTGTGGGAAGGCGGACTTAAGCGTCGGGAGGCCAAAAATTGGGCGCGAGTCTGCGCTCTCTTCCTTACTCCCTCCTCCTCGTCGTTCTCGTCATCACCTCCGTCGCCCTCGCCCCCGCTTTCGCCATGCACCGTCTGTCCAACGCGTCCTCTTCTGCTGTTCGTCGCACTGCCCCGAAGGCCGCGAAGCCTGTGCTCAAGCGCGGCGCCCACAAGGAGATTAAGTTCTCCAACGAGGGTCGGGCCAGTATCTTGAACGGTGTCGACATCCTTGCCAACGCCGTCAGCGTTACTCTCGGTCCTAAGGGTACGTGTTCAATCAACTGAACTGGTGCAGGCCAGACGCGACTGACACGTCCATCTTCAGGTCGCAACGTCATCATCGAGCAGCCCTTCGGTGGGCCCAAGATCACCAAGGGTGGGTACTCTCCAACTCTTATTTGTTGATCCCATAGCTCGTGAAGTACTTGTACGGAATATGCACTCCGTTACGAAGGCATCAGGGTTCTTGAGTAGAGCGTCGTCCACGCGGGAGAGCTCGGATGACGTGTGAGATTCGCGTACGCGCGTTACTCAGCCTTCCTTCGACACTCCTGCCCGGCCTGTTGAGTTCACACCGACGCGATTTTTCACGCCATCTGCTTCGTTTTACACCTCTTCCGACGCGTCTCATCGCTTGTAACGAGCGCGCGGCTGCAACGAGTCTTACAGACGCTTTCTGTCGCTTCCCCTATGGCGCGCTCGCATATACTTACGCAGTGTCGTAGATGGTGTCACCGTTGCAAAGTCGATCACTCTCAAGGACAAGTTCGAGAATCTCGGTGCTCGGTACGTTCCCCCAAGACTTATTCTGTCCTCGTCACCACTAATACCCGGTTCCCCACAGTCTCGTCCAGGACGTCGCCCAGAAGACAAACGAGATTGCTGGTGACGGTACCACTACTGCGACTGTCCTTGCCCGTGCAATCTATGCCGAGGGCGTGAAGAATGTCGCCGCCGGCTGCAACCCCATGGACCTCCGCCGCGGCTCCCAGGCTGCCGTCGACCGTGTCGTCGAGTTCCTTTCCAGCCACACCAAGACGATCACTACTACTGCTGAGATTGCTCAGGTCGCGACTATCTCCGCCAACGGCGATGCTCACGTTGGCAACCTCATCGCTCAGGCCATGGAGAAGGTTGGCAAGGAGGGCGTTATCACCGTCAAGGAGGGCCGCACCATCGAGGATGAGATAGAGATCACTGAGGGTATGCGCTTCGACCGCGGCTTCATCTCCCCTTACTTCGTCACCGACGTCAAGAACCAAAAGGTGGAATACGAAAAGCCCCTTATCCTCCTCTCCGAGAAGAAGATCTCGTCTATCAACGACATCCTCCCCTCGCTGGAGATCGCTGCCCAGGCTCGTCGCCCCCTCATCATCATCGCCGAGGACGTCGACGGTGAGGCTCTTGCCGCGTGCGTTGTCAACAAGCTTCGCGGTCAGCTCCAGGTCTGCGCCGTCAAGGCCCCCGGCTTCGGTGACAACCGCAAGTCCATCCTTGGCGACCTTGCCATCCTCACCGGTGGTACCGTGTTCACCGACGAGCTCGACATCAAGCTCGACCGCGTCACCGCCGACATGCTCGGCTCCACCGGTGCCATCACCGTCACTAAGGAGGACACCATCATTCTCAACGGCGAGGGCTCCAAGGATGCCATCCAGGCGCGTTGTGAGCAGATTCGTGCTCTCATCGAGGACCGCACGACCTCGGAATACGACCGCACCAAGCTCCAGGAACGCCTCGCGAAGCTCTCTGGCGGTGTCGCCGTGATCAAGGTCGGCGGTTCGTCCGAAGTTGAGGTCGGTGAGAAGAAGGACCGCTACGATGACGCGCTCAATGCGACTCGCGCCGCCGTTGAGGAGGGTATCCTGCCCGGCGGTGGTGTCGCCCTCCTGAAGGCGTCGCTCGCACTTGCATCAAGCACACCCGGCGCACACGGCAACCAGCCTGTCTCCCCCGACGCGAAGCCAATCGCCACCGCGAACTTCGACCAGGAGCTCGGCGTGTCCATCATCCGCCGCGCGCTGACGCACCCCTCGCGCCGCATCCTCGAGAACGCGGGCGAGGAGGCGTCGGTCATCGTGGGCACTCTCCTCAACCAGTACGGCGCTTCCGACAAGTTCGCATGGGGATACGACGCCAGCAAGGGCGAGTACGTCGATATGATCCAGGCCGGTATCGTCGACCCATTCAAGGTCGTGCGCACGGCGCTCGTCGATGCCGCGGGTGTCGCGAGTCTGTTGACGACGAGCGAGGCGTGCGTCGTCGAGCACGAGGACCCGAAGGCGGCACCCCCGATGGGCGGCATGGGTGGTATGGGCGGTATGGGTGGCTTCTGAGCGGGCTCTGACGTGGTCGGCGGGGGCGTGTAAGTCGTCTTCGTCGTCGTTGTCGCCGCGCGCCGGAACTCTCCTGTGTCAAAAGTAATACACTGCTGCTTAGTCTTCTACTTTGCACTCGCCCATCGCACACGTCTCATCACATCCTACGTACTACATTGTCGCGCATAGTCTTTGGCTGGTTCTATGTTTTGGTCACCACATGTTGCTACGATATACCTAGATAGTTGCATAGTCTAATCGCTGTCTCTTACATCACTCACGCACTTATCAATATCATGACGCACCCTACTCTTGATCTCTAGCTTGAACAGTCGTCTTGGTGGGACATTGAACGAGGTGGGAACGCGGAGAGTTAAGTGACAGGGGAGATGTCGAATGTTTTATGTTGGCATAGATGACTGAGACGGTCAGCTGCCGTATATCACTCCGAAGTAGTTCGTAAACGCGCTCCAGCTACAAGTAATAGCATATTCCCGGGGGATGTATGACGCGCTTGGCCACAGGGTCAAAGGCTATCTCATATCCACGACTGCGTCATATATAATAGATGGACAGCAATAACGGGCAGAGCCATGTATGACGGCAGCGTAAACAGGATCCAGCGGATGAGGATGGCAGAGGTGAGATGCCGTCGGTCAGTGGTGTCTAGTAGGTACATAGATGCCGAATCCTTGACGATGAATCTCCGGAGAATGGCCCCGGCATCGCCCTCAAGCCAGACGCGAAAACCCGCTAAGGGATGCGGGACGTGAAGCACGGGTCTCGACGTGCCTCAGACAGCTCAAGTAATCTAGTACTTACTAGGTCAGAGAGGATAGGATATGTCGTCCTTGCAGTCCGGCGATGCGTAGGATATATCGCGGGCGATTATGTCGGCATGAGCGATGGTGATGTACAACACTAACGCCTAAGGTAGCACGAGAAAAGGCAGATAAGTGAGGAGGCAACTCAACAGAGAGCCGATAAATATCTGCAATGCGGGTTAGGATGGCCGATAAGAGCCCATGCTAAACATACCCTTCAGGCGGCTGAGGGCGGAAGCGTACCGGTCTCTACGCCATATCTCCTATAGCTAGCCTATTCGAAGTCGATAAGCTTCGGAATGTATCTCTCCTGACATGGTCGGGAGACACATGATGTTCGGCAGTCGACAACCGCCAAACACGATGTCCTTCTCGCGCAGGGGCTTGACGTCGTCACAGATATCATGAGGGATATGATTATGCGACTCGATAAGGTTCCGAGCCGTCTCTCTGAGAACATAGTCCATCACGACCGTGTAGAGCTTCCCATGCGAAATGGAGGAGACAACAAGAGCGGTAGGCGACGGGAATGACTGTTGCTGCTGTTCAAGGGGCGAGTTTGTCGTGAGGGAGCGACGCGAGTCCTGAACCGACTTGGTGGCAATCTGGATCGCTTTGAAAGCTCTCGTCGGTCGCATGACGTCTCATCACCAACAATCGCGAAGAGGGGGCGGACGCATGTAAGTTTTTAGAGCTGCTATTGATCGTCTTGGACGTATCGGCCTAAGGAAGAGGTTCAGAATTTGTCACAGATACTTGAAAGACTGTAGACTTGAACAGCCCACTGTGGAATGTTACCAAGGACGTCTTATTGACCAGCAGGAAACGTTTTCGATGACATCTTTCCTCATGTAGACGCCTGGCAAAGATGCGACTAGGAACTGATCGAGACTGAGTAGTCGAGTAGCCTGAGCAATCCCAGTGCAACAATATAGGAATTGTATTTCTCGCTTCGTTACATTCAGACGCGATCTAGAAGACACTTGAGGACCTTACTAATCACACGGGGAAGGAGGTTTCAATAATTCGCCTACAAACCTCTAGGAGGCGAGGGTGTTCAGGGTCGTCCTTGGATTCTTCATCCGGCTCTTTGTCACCTTCCGACAAGCGCAGCATGACACGCCTAAAAAAGCAGGTCTTTTTCTTTGTCGCGTATGGACTGGGGAGTGTTGAACGGACAGAGCGGGCAGAGATCATGCGAGACTGACGTTGCTGTACTCACGCTTCGCCGCAGAGCATGAATGCGCTTTGGCAGCAGGAATAGGACAAGACGCTAGGATGAGACTGCCGAGCAGAGGTGTATTGTATGTAGACATGTTTCGGAGAGACAAGGGGCAAGACCGAGGGTGATGGCGGGAGAAAGAAATGGAGGAGGGCAAGCGCCCCCCCCACTCTGGCTTTTTCGGCGGTCGAACGACTGATCGCTGATTTGTCGATGCTATCGCGGCTCGATGCATCTTCGCCTGCTGCGTCTTGCTATTTAACCACTAAAGTTTCCCGCTCGAGTCCTCACTGCACCTCCTATACCCCGCTACTCCCGACAGACCGATACCCGCCACGCCCATACCTCTCCCACCGCGGCCATACACCCAGATAGACTATCCACAATGGCCGACGCTAAGGCTCAGAAGAGGCAGAAGTTCGAGAGCGTCTTCCCTATCCTCCGCGACGAGCTCCTCGCCTACCTCAAACAGGAGGGAATGCCCGAGGATGCGATCACCTGGTACCAGCGCGTGCGTCCTCCCCTGTGCTTCCGTGTACCGTGTGCGCTGACTCTGGTTACATCCAGAACCTAGACTATAACGTCCCTGGTGGCAAGCTGAACCGTGGCATCTCCGTTGTAGACTCCGTAGAGATCCTCAAGGGTCGCAAGCTCACCGACGATGAGTACTTCAAGGCCGCTCTTCTCGGCTGGGGTGTCGAACTCGTACGTCCTCCCTTGTCTTAATCCCGTTTCCTCCGCGTTTTGTTTCGCGCCCCTTTCTCCCTTCCTCGCACCCGTCGCGCCTGCAAGTCACGTCCCCTCTCCTGCCATCGCACATGTTTCGTATCTCTACACGCGTTCATGAGGCTCGCGCGGGCACGATTTGCTGATAGCTTTTGTACAGCTCCAAGCCTTCTTCCTCGTCTCAGACGACATGATGGATCAGTCTGTCACTCGTCGCAGTCAGCCATGTTGGTTCCGCGTTGAGGGCGTGAACCTGATCGCCATCAACGATTCGTTCATGCTTGAGGGCGCCATCTACTACCTCCTCAAGAAGCACTTCCGTTCGGAACCGTACTACGTCCACATCCTCGAGGCCTTCCACGACACCACATTCCAGACAGAGATCGGTCAGCTAATCGACCTCATCACTGCGCCCGAAGATCACGTTGACCTAAGCAAGTTCTCACTTGCCAAGTACGTCCCTTCTTCTCCCTCTATCCCCCTCCACGCCGACACTTCGCTTGTGTAGGCACCAAAAGATCGTCATCTACAAGACCGCCTACTATTCCTTCTACCTCCCCGTCGCCCTTGCTATGTACATGAGCGGCATTCCCCACTCATCCACGAACGATCCCTACGAGCTCGCGCAGAAGATCCTCGTCCCGCTCGGCGAGTACTTCCAGGTCCAGGACGACTTCCTCGACTTCGCTACACCCCCAGAAGTGCTCGGCAAGGTCGGTACCGACATTATCGACAACAAGTGCTCGTGGTGCATCAACGTCGCGCTCGCGCTCGCAACCCCCGCTCAGCGCAAGATCCTAGACGACAATTACGGCCTCAAGGACAAGGCGGCGGAAGCGCGCGTCAAGGCGCTCTACGAGGAGCTCGGTATACGGCAGAAGTACGCCGAGTACGAGGAGGGCGCGTACAAGCGCATCATCGGCCTCATCGAGACCATCCCCCCGGAGGGCGCGGAAGTCGGCGCGGGCGACGTGAGGTTGAGGAGAGAGGTGTTCAAGGTCTTCCTTGACAAGATCTACAAGAGGCAGAAGTAGGCCGTGCGCAGCCTTTGGTCTGGCGGGGGCGAGGGAGATGGACGTCAGTTGCGTAGTACATGATATCTAGTTTCGCGATATGTATGTTCCACATGGGTGAGTAGGTGTCTTGAATATACGGTGGCTCCAATGAGGGTCGACTTCGATGCATCTCAGCTTGAGGTATCTCTTTGGGCTCTTTCCCTAGGTATCAGGGATTTCGGATGGTATCGCCCTTCGATGCCGTGAAGTTTTGCAGGCAAAGGCACAGCTCGCCGATGCTCGACTAATTCGTTCTACTCCGCAAGAAATCTAGATCAGCTGGCAGATGAGGAAGACAAGCTTGTGTTGAAGTACGGATGTCTTGTGGCGCACCAGCTCCTGCAGATTGACTCGGCCCCTGTGCGTGCGTAGTCTACCGATCAGCAACTGGCCTGCCTTTTCGTTCTCCAGTTCGGGCGAAAGCGTCACTCTACTAGTTCTCTGCACATGTAGACGCCGCAGTGAACGCACGGTATCGTGGTGGCTCCTGAATGGCGGTATTGAAGATTGATGCTGGCGCGGAGAGACCATATCACGACCGCCGTCTTTGTCTCATTATCATCATCCATGGTCGAGACGAGGCGTGATGTGTTTGAACCATTATGTCCAACATCATCATACTGTGCGCTAATGATTCTTGTGGACGGGCTGGGGGCGTCCTTTGAACCCCAACTCAATCTGACCCGGCTGCCGGATATCAACCCCGAGATCATCCGCCAACGACCAGACCAGTCCGGGGTTCTTCTGGAACATGCGCCCTACGAAGATAACGTCGGCCCTTCCCTATGTACACCGTCAGACCGTTCCGAATAGCGTCTTATAATCGCAAACAAATGTACCTCGTCGAGGATACTCTGGGCGAGCTTACCCTTGTATATCGCACTAACGGTCGACACGAGAATCTTATCACCGTGTACCTTCTTTACTGCTGCTGCGAACGGCACTTGGTATCCGGGGACACTCTGGATCTGCTGATCAGGACTGTTCCCTCCGGACGAGACATCGAGGTCTACGCCATGCTCGGCGAGAACAGCTGCGAGCTTGACAGTGTCTTCGGACCAGTCGATCACTCGCTGTGGACAACCATTAGTGTTGTGCAGGGCCGGGCCGGGCTCAAAAGCCCGGCTTAGGGCCCGGCTTTGGAGGGCTCGGGCCCACTGAACAGTCGAGCCGGGCCCTAGTGGGGGGCTCAGGCTGGGCTCGGGTCGGGTCGGGCTCGAGCCCGGGCTCTATGTCTGTCACATAGGAACGAGGATTTTGTATTCAAAACATACCTTTTCTCATTAAAAACACCTGCTGTACTTTACAGAGAGTGTCGGAAGCACGATTGGGGCCGCGAAAGGCAAAGAGAGAACAGTAGGAGAATGATGAATACCGCAGGAGAGTAGTGAGTGAATCAGGCAGCTCTAGCGCTCATCCGACTCACATGTTTCGTCTGCTCCAAGTCCGCCGGAAGGCAGTACCGTCAAGTTTTGTCAATTGTTACTGATGTTCTCCAGCTTTGTTGACCTTGTAGCATCCCAGTAAACTGTCCCAAACCCTTATACAGTTGGACACTGAGACCTCCCATAAGCCCGGGCTTGAGGGCCGGGCTCGGGCTTGCAAACACTCAAGCCCAGCCCTCAAGCCCTGAAAGCCCGGCAGCGGGCTGGGCTGGGCTGGGCTTTTGAGGGCCGGGTACCCGGGGCTTCAGGGCTTGAATCCCGGCCTTGCACAACACTAACAACCATGCTGGTACTGCATCAAGGGTGTGCTTACTTGCTATCAACGACGTGTATTTGCACCCACTACAAGCTCGCGCAATAGATCCTTGTCCCGCTTGGCGAGTACTTCCACGTCCAGGACGACTTCCCCGACTTTGCCATGCGCCTCCAGAGGTACTCGGTAAGGTCGGCACGAACATTATTGACAACTAGTGTTCATAGTGTGTTAATACCGTACTTTCGCTTGCGACCCCAGAGCAATGGAAGGTCCTTGATGAAAGCTACGGCATGAAGGATAAGACAGTCGAAGCACATGTCAAGGCGCTGTAAGAGGAGATTGGCATCCAGGAGAGGTACATCGAGTATGAAGAGGGCACGTACAAGCGAATTATATAGGTCTCATCGAGACTATCCCTATTGAGGGTGCAGACGTCATTGCGGGTGACGTGAAGATGATGAGGGAAGTGTTCAAGGTGTTCCTTAATGAGGTCTATAAGAGGCAGATGTGAGTCGCTCACGGCTTTAGGTTAGGTCGAGGGCAAGGGCAGCAGTTTAAAGTGGACATCTGTTCCGTTGTACATAATGTCTATTCATACAATTCATGTTCCTCTTGTACTGCTTAAGTATATATATGGAGATGTGGTTTCATATTTCTGCTGAAAATGGTAAACTACTGGAAGTCTGAAAACCCAAAAATCTGGAACAAGGTCTATAGCTCCATAAAGACTAAAGCAATTATCTCTAAACTTAATAGAGCTCGTGGGGAAGGTCATAAGGCACCTGGAGTACCAGTTTGCTCCATATACATCAATCTAATTGCGGCTCTATGGACCTTGTCCCGCCCAAAATGCAGAATCAAGGGGCTTGATTCTAGATTTCAAAGGATAGGCCACGACGAGTTTGAGGTCGAAAAGATCCTGGACTCACGCGTCAACCGTGGATACATGCAATACTTCATCAAATGGGCTGGCTACGATGTCTCTGAAGCAACTTGGGAGCCTGTACGGAATGTCAAATACGTGAAGGAGCTACTCGATGAGTTCCATGCACTCCATCCAAACGCACCGCAACCAATCGCTCTCAACAACCCACGACCAGTCGCCCGGGAGTTTCAACGCAATATCTGGTTTGAACACTTCGCAGGAGCTCAGATCTTGAAGAGGGGGTAGTGTCACAGTTTTCTCGTGCCACGTGACCTGGGGGTCATGTGTACTGGGACAGACACTCACCTTGACCGCGGACAACTCGTATCGGAAAGTGGTTATGGGATATCGTCTGGTGGGCCGACCCTAGGGCAAAATAAACCCTAGGATGCAGGGGTTAAACCCTAGGGAACCCCTAACCCCAGGGGGGCCCCTAACCCCAGTGGATACCTAATCAGGAAGGTGGTCTAGGGTAACACACGTGACTGATTAGCGCCCATGATCCCAGGGCACACAGTAGAGGACACTGCGCGCACATACGAGAGGAGAGGATACACACTAGCATATACTTGTGGTACTGGGAGAGAGACACACGGTAAATATGACTTGGGCACAGACATGTTTGAGAGCACTACATGGTTGTGATTGTCCGTCCCAGACGGACACCACGCAGAC